>NC_073234.2:10630648-10939722 GCF_029281585.2 Gorilla gorilla gorilla | reverse complement strand
TTCATACAGATAGCGGTGTAGATATTTCCATGTTCATACAGATAGCGGTGTAGATATTTCCATGTACATACAGATGGTGGTGTAGATATTTCCATGTTCATACAGATGGCGGTGTACATATTTCCATTTTCATACAGATGCCGGTGTAGATATTTCCATGTTCATACAGATAGCGGTGTAGATATTTCCATGTTCATACAGTTAGCGGTGTAGATATTTCCATGTTCATAGAGATGGCGGTGTAGATATTTCCATGTTTATGCAGATAGCGGTATAAATATTTCCATGTTTATACAGATGGTGCTGTAGATATTTCCATGTTTATAGAGATGGCAGTCTAGATATTTCCATGTTTATAGAGACAGTGGTGTAGTTATTTCCAAGTTTATAGAGACAGAGTTGTAGATATTTCCATGTTTATACAGATAGCGGTGAAGATATTTCCATGTTTATACAGATAGCGTTGTAGATATTTCCATGTTTATACAGATAGCGGTGTAAATATTTCCATGTTTATAGAGATAGTGGTGTAGATATTTCCAATTTTATACAGATAGCATTGTAGATATTTCTACATTCATACAGATAGCGGTGTAGATATTTCCAAGTTTATAGAGATGGCGGTGTAGATATTTTCATGTTTACACAGATGGCGGTGTAGATATTTCCATGTTTACACAGATAGAGGTGTAGACATTTCCATGTTTACACAGATAGCGGTGTGGATATTTCCATGTTTATGCAGATAGCGGTGTAGATATTTCCATGTTTATACAGATAGCGGTGCGGTTTTTTCCATGTTTATACAGATATTGGTGGAGATATTTCCATGTTTATACAGTTAGCGGTCTAGATATTTCCATCTTATTACAGATGGCGGTGTAGATATGTCCATGTTCGTACAGATGGCGGTGTAGATATTTCCATGTTCATACAGATGGCGGTGTAGATATTTTGAAATTTATAGAGATAGCGCTGTAGTTATTTCCATATTTATAGAGAAATCTGTGTAGGTATTTCCATGTATATTCAGATAGCTGTGTAGATATTTCGATGTTCAAGCAGATGCCGGTGTACATATATCCATGTTCATACAGATGGCGGTGAAGATATTCCCATGTTCATACAGATGGCGGTGTAGATAGTTCCATGTTCATACAAATGGCGGTGTAGATATTTTCATGATGATAGAGATGGCGGTGTAGATATTTCCAGGTTCATACAAATGGCGGTGTAGATATTTCCATGTTCATAGAGATGGCGGTGTAGATATTTCCATGTTTATACAGATAGCAGTGTAGTTATTTCCATGTTTATATAGATAGCAGTGTAGATGTTTCCATTGATATAAAGATAGCTGTGTAGATATTAGCATGTTCAAACAGATAGCGGTGTAGATATTTCCATGTTCATACAGATAGCGGTGTAAATATTTCCATGTTTATAGAGATAGTGGTGTAGATATTTCCAATTTTATACAGATAGCAGTGTAGATATTTCTAAGTTCATACAGATAGCGGTGTAGATATTTCCATGTTCGTACAGATGGCGGTGTAGAGATTTCCTTGTTTATAGAGATGGCGGTGTAGATATTTTCATGTTTACACAGATGGCGGTGTAGATATTTCCATGTTTACACAGATAGAGTTGTAGACATTTCCATGTTTACACAGATAGCGGTGTGGATATTTCCGTGTTTATGCACATAGTGGTGTAGATATTTCCATGTTTATACCGATAGCGGTGTGGTTATTTCCATGTTTATACAGATAGTGGTGGAGATATTTCCATGTTTATACAGATAGCGGTGTAGATATTTCCATCTTATTACAGATGGCGGTGTAGATATTTCCATGTTCATAGAGATGGCGGTGTAGATATTTCCATGTTCATACAGATGGCGGTGTAGATATTTTGAAGTTTATAGAGATAGCGCTGTAGATATTTCCATATTTATAGAGAAATCTGTGTAGATAATTCCATATATATTCAGATAGCTGTGTAGATATTTCCATGTTCATGCAGATGCCGGTGTACATATATCCATGTTCATACAGATGGCGGTGAAGATATTTCCATGTTCATACAGATGGCGGTGTAGATATTTCCATGTTCATACAAATGGCGGTGTAGATATTTTCATGATCATAGAGACGGCGGTGTAGATATTTCCAGGTTCATACAAATGGCGGTGTAGATATTTCCATATACGTAGAGATGGCGGTGTAGATATTTCCATGTTTATACAGATAGCAGTGTAGCTATTTCCATGTTTATATAGATAGTGTAGATATTTCCATTGATATACAGATAGCTGTGTAGATATTTGCATGTTCATACAGATAGCGGTGTAGATATTTCCATGTTCATACAGATAGCGGTGTAGATATTTCCATGTTCATACAGATAGCGGTGTAGGTATTTCCATGTTCATACAGATAGCGGTGTAGATATTTCCATGTTCATACAGATAGCGGTGTAGATATTTCCATGTTAAGTTAGCGGTGTAGATATTTCCATGTTCATACAGATGGCGGGGTAGATATTTTCATGTTCATACAGATGGCGGTGTAGATATTTCCATGTTCATACAGATAGCGGTGTAGATATTTCCATGTTCATACAGTTAGCGGTGTAGATATTTCCATGTTCATACAGATGGCGGTGTAGATATTTACATGTTCATACAGATGGCGGTATAGATATTTCCATGTTCGTACAGATGGTGGTGTAGGTATTTCCATGTTCATAGAGATGGCGGTGTAGATAGTTCCATGTTTATGCAGATAGCTGTAAGGATATTTCCATATTTATACAGATGGTGGTGTAGATATTTCCATGTTTATAGAGATGGCGGTCTAGATATTTCCATGTTTACAGAGATAGTGGTGTAGTTATTTCCAAGTTTATAGAGACAGCGTTGTAGATACTTCCATGTTTATACAGATAGCGGTGAAGCTATTTCCATGTTTATACAGATAGCGGTGTAGATATTTCCATGTTTATACAGATAGCAGTGTAGATATTTCCATATTTATAGAGATAGTGGTGTAGATAATTTCAATTTTATACAGAGAGCAGTATAGATATTTCCAAGTTCATACAGATAGCGGTGTAGATATATCCACGTTTATAGAGATGGCGGTGTAGATATTTCCATGTTCATACAGATTGCGGTGTAGATATTTCCATGTTTATTGGGATGGCGGTGTAGATATTTTCATGTTTACACAGATGGCGGTGTAGATATTTCCATGTTTCCACAGATAGCGGTGTAGACATTTCCATGTTTACACAGATAGCGGTGTGGATATTTCCATGTTTATGCAGATAGCAGTGTAGATATTTCCATGTTTATACAGATAGCGGTGTGGATATTTCCAAGTTTATACAGATAGTTGGGCAGATATTTCCATGTTTATACAGATAGCGGTGTAGATATTTCCATCTTAGTACAGATGGCGTTGTAGATATGTCCATGTTCGTACAGATGGCGGTGTAGATATTTCCACGTTCATACAGATAGCGGTGTAGATATTTCCATGCTCATACAGATAGCGGTGTAGATATTTCCATGTTCATACAGATAGCGGTGTAGATATTTCCATCTTCATACCCATAGCGGTGTAGACATTTCCATGTTCATACATTTAGCGGTGTAGATATTTCCATGTTCTTACAGATGGCAGTGAAGATATTTACATGTTCATACAGATGGCGGTGTAGATATTTCCATGTTTGTACGGATGGCAGTTTAGATATTTCCATGTTCATACAGGTGGCGGTGTATTTATTTCCATGTTTATACAGATAGCAGTGTAGTTATTTCCATGTTAATAGAGATAGCTGTGTAGATATTTCCATTGATATACAGATAGCTGTGTAGATATTTGCATGTTCATACAGATAGCGGTGTAGATATTTCCATGTTCGTACAGATAGCGGTGTAGATATTTCCATGTTCATACAGATAGCGGTGTAGATATTTCCATGTTCATACAGATAACGGTGTAGATATTTCCATGTTCATACAGACAGCGGTGTAGATATTTCCATGTTCATACAGGTAGCGGTGTAGATATTTCCATGTTCATACAGATGGCCGTGTAGATATTTACATGTTCATACAGAGGGCGGTAAAGATATTTCCATGTTCGTACTGATGGTGGTGTAGATATTTCCATGCTCGTACAGATGGCGGTGTAGATATTTCCATGTTCATGCAGATAGCGGTGTAGATATTTCCATGTTCATACAGATAAGGGTGTACATATTTCCATGTTCATACAGATAGCTGTGTAGATATTTCCATGTTCATAGAGATGGCGGTGTAGATATTTCCATGTTTATGCAGATAGCGGTATAGATATTTCCATGTTTATACAGATGGTGCTGTAGATATTTCTATGTTTATATAGATAGCAGTCTAGATATTTCCATGTTTATAGAGACAGTGGTGTAGTTATTTCCAAGTTTATAGAGACAGAGTTGTAGATATTTCCATGTTTATACAGATAGCGGTGAAGATATTTCCATGTTTATACAGATAGCGGTGTAGATATTTCCATGTTTATACAGATAGCGGTGTAAATATTTCCATGTTTATAGAGATAGTGGTGTAGATATTTCCAATTTTATACAGATAGCATTGTAGATATTTCTAAGTCCATACAGATAGCGGTGCAGATATTTCCATGTTCATACAGATGGCGGTGTAGATATTTCCATGTTTATAGATATGGCGGTGTAGATATTTTCATGTTTACACAGATGGCGGTGTAGATATTTCCATGTTTACACAGATAGAGGTGTAGACATTTCCATGTTTACACAGATAGCATTGTGGATATTTCCATGTTTATGCAGATAGCGGTGTAGATATTTCCATGTTTATACAGATAGCGGTGCGGTTATTTCCATGTTTATACAGATAGTGGTGGAGATATTTCCATGTTTATACAGTTAGCGGTGTAGATATTTCCATCTTATTAAAGATGGCGGTGTAGATATGTCCATGTTCGTACAGATGGCGGTGTAGATATTTCCATGTTCATACAGATGGCGGTGTAGATATTTTGAAGTTTATAGAGATAGCGCTGTAGTTATTTCCATATTTATAGAGAAATCTGTGTAGATATTTCCATGTATATTCAGATAGCTGTGTAGATATTTCCATGTTCATGCAGATGCCGGTGCACATATATCCATATTCATACAGATGGCGGTGTAGATAGTTCCATGTTCATACAAATGGCGGTGTAGATATTTTCATGATCATAGAGATGGCGGTGTAGATATTTCCAGGTTCATACAAATGGCGGTGTAGATATTTCCATGTTCATAGAGATGGCGGTGTAGATATTTCCATGTTTATACAGATAGCAGTGTAGTTATTTCCATGTTTATATAGATAGCAGTGTAGATATTTCCATTGATATACAGATAGCTGTGTAGATATTTGCATGTTCATACAGATAGCGGTGTAGATATTTCCATGTTCATACAGATAGCGGTGTAGATATTTCCATGTTCATACAGATAGCGGTGTAGGTATTTCCATGTTCATACAGATATCGGTGTAGATATTTCCATGTTCATACAGATAGCGGTGTAGATATTTCCATGTTCATACAGTTAGCGGTGTAGATATTTCCATGTTCATACAGATGGCGGTGTAGATATTTCCATGTTCATACAGATGTCGGTGTGGATATTTCCATGTTCATACAGATAGCGGTGTAGATATTTGCATGTTCATACAGATAGCGGTGTAGATATTTCCATGTTCATACAGATAGCGGTGTAGATATTTCCATGTTCATACCCATAGCGTTGTAGACATTTCCATGTTCATACATTTAGCGGTGTAGATATTTCCATGTTCTTACAGATGGCGGTGAAGATATTTACATGTTCATACAGATGGCGGTGTAGATATTTCCATGTTTGTACGGATGGCAGTGTAGATATTTCCATATTCGTACAGGTGGCGGTGTGGTTATTTCCATGTTTATACAGATAGCAGTGTAGCTTTTCCATGTTAATAGAGATAGCTGTGTAGATATTTCCATTGATATACAGATAGCTGTGTAGATATTTGCATGTTCATACAGATAGCGGTGTAGATATTTCCATGTTCCTACAGATAGCGGTGTAGGTATTTCCATGTTCATACAGATAGCGGTGTAGATATTTCCATGTTCATACAGATAATGGTCTAGATATTTCCATGTTCATACAGACTGCGGTGTAGATATTTCCATGTTCATACAGGTAGCGGTGTAGATATTTCCATGTTCATACAGATGGCGGTGTAGATATTTCCATGTTTATGCAGATAGCGGTATAGATATTTCCATGTTTATACAGATGGTGCTGTAGTTATTTCCATGTTTATAGAGATGGCAGTCTAGATATTTCCATGTTTATAGAGACAGTGGTGTAGTTATTTCCAAGTTTATAGAGACAGAGTTGTAGATATTTCCATGTTTATACAGATAGCGGTGAAGATATTTCCATGTTTATACAGATAGCGGTGTAGATATTTCCATGTTTATACAGATAGCGGTGTAAATATTTCCATGTTTATAGAGATAGTGGTGTAGATATTTCCAATTTTATACAGATAGCAGTGTAGATATTTCTAAGTTCATACAGATAGCGGTGTAGATATTTCCATGTTCGTACAGATGGCGGTGTAGATATTTCCATGTTTATAGAGATGGCGGTGTAGATATTTTCATGTTTACACAGATGGCGGTGTAGATATTTCCATGTTTACACAGATAGAGTTGTAGACATTTCCATGTTTACACAGATAGCGGTGTGGATATTTCCGTGTTTATGCACATAGTGGTGTAGATATTTCCATGTTTATACAGATAGCGGTGTGGTTATTTCCATGTTTATACAGATAGTGGTGGAGATATTTCCATGTTTATACAGATAGCGGTGTAGATATTTCCATCTTATTACAGATGGCAGTGTAGATATTTCCATGTTCGTAGAGATGGCGGTGTAGATATTTCCATGTTCATACAGATGGCGGTGTAGATATTTTGAAGTTTATAGAGATAGCGCTGTAGATATTTCCATATTTATAGAGAAATCTGTGTAGATATTTCCATATATATTCAGATAGCTGTGTAGATATTTCCATGTTCATGCAGATGCCGGTGTACATATATCCATGTTCATACAGATGGCGGTGAAGATATTTCCATGTTCATACAGATGGCGGTGTAGATAGTTCCATGTTCACACAAATGGCGGTGTAGATATTTTCATGATCATAGAGACGGCGGTGTAGATATTTCCAGGTTCATACAAATGGCGGTGTAGATATTTCCATGTTCGTAGAGATGGCGGTGTAGATATTTCCATGTTTATACAGATAGCAGTGTAGTTATTTCCATGTTTATATAGATAGTGTAGATATTTCCATTGATATACAGATAGCTGTGTAGATATTTGCATGTTCATACAGATAGCGGTGTAGATATTTCCATGTTCATACAGATATCGGTGTAGATATTTCCATGTTCATACAGATAGCGGTGTAGGTATTTCCATGTTCATACAGATAGCGGTGTAGATATTTCCTTGTTCATACAGATAGCGGTGTAGATATTTCCATGTTCAGTTAGCGGTGTAGATATTTCCATGTTCATACAGATGGCGGGGTAGATATTTTCATGTTCATACAGATGGCGGTGTAGATATTTCCATGTTCATACAGATAGCGGTGTAGATATTTCCATGTTCATACAGTTAGCGGTGTAGATATTTCCATGTTCATACAGATGGCGGTATAGATATTTCCATGTTCGTACAGATGGTGGTGTAGGTATTTCCATGTTCATAGAGATGGCGGTGTAGATAGTTCCATGTTTATGCAGATAGCTGTAAGGATATTTCCATATTTACACAGATGGTGGTGTAGATATTTCCATGTTTATAGAGATGGCGGTCTAGATATTTCCATGTTTACAGAGATAGTGGTGTAGTTATTTCCAAGTTTATAGAGACAGCGTTGTAGATACTTCCATGTTTATACAGATAGCGGTGAAGATATTTCCATGTTTATACAGATAGCGGTGTAGATATTTCCATGTTTATACAGATAGCAGTGTAGATATTTCCATGTTTATAGAGATAGTGGTGTAGATACTTTCAATTTTATACAGAGAGCAGTATAGATATTTCCAAGTTCATACAGATAGCGGTGTAGATATATCCACGTTTATAGAGATGGCGGTGTAGATATTTCCATGTTCATACAGATTGCGGTGTAGATATTTCCATGTTTATTGGGATGGCGGTGTAGATATTTTCATGTTTACACAGATGGCGGTGTAGATATTTCCATGTTTACACAGATAGCAGTGTAGACATTTCCATGTTTACACAGATAGCGGTGTGGATATTTCCATGTTTATGCAGATAGCAGTGTAGATATTTCCATGTTTATACAGATAGCGGTGTGGATATTTCCAAGTTTATACAGATAGTTGGGCAGATATTTCCATGTTTATACAGATAGCGGTGTAGATATTTCCATCTTAGTACAGATGGCGGTGTAGATATGTCCATGTTCGTACAGATGGCGGTGTAGATATTTCCACGTTCATACAGATAGCGGTGTAGATATTTCCATGCTCATACAGATAGCGGTGTAGATATTTCCATGTTCATACAGATAGCGGTGTAGATATTTCCATCTTCATGCCCATAGCGGTGTAGACATTTCCATGTTCATACATTTAGCGGTGTAGATATTTCCATGTTCTTACAGATGGCAGTGAAGATATTTACATGTTCATACAGATGGCGGTGTAGATATTTCCATGTTTGTACGGATGGCAGTTTAGATATTTCCATGTTCATACAGGTGGCGGTGTAGTTATTTCCATGTTTATACAGATAGCAGTGTAGTTATTTCCATGTTAATAGAGATAGCTGTGTAGATATTTCCATTGATATACAGATAGCTGTGTAGATATTTGCATGTTCATACAGATAGCGGTGTAGATATTTCCATGTTCGTACAGATAGCGGTGTAGATATTTCCATGTTCATACAGATAGCGGTGTAGATATTTCCATGTTCATACAGATAACGGTGTAGATATTTCCATGTTCATACAGACAGCGGTGTAGATATTTCCATGTTCATACAGGTAGCGGTGTAGATATTTCCATGTTCATACAGATGGCCGTGTAGATATTTACATGTTCATACAGAGGGCGGTAAAGATATTTCCATGTTCGTACTGATGGTGGTGTAGATATTTCCATGCTCGTACAGATGGCGGTGTAGATATATCCATGTTCATGCAGATAGCGGTGTAGATATTTCCATGTTCATACAGATAAGGGTGTACATATTTCCATGTTCATACAGATAGCTGTGTAGATATTTCCATGTTCATAGAGATGGCGGTGTAGATATTTCCATGTTTATGCAGATAGCGGTATAGATATTTCCATGTTTATACAGATGGTGCTGTAGATATTTCTATGTTTATATAGATGGCAGTCTAGATATTTCCATGTTTATAGAGACAGTGGTGTAGTTATTTCCAAGTTTATAGAGACAGAGTTGTAGCTATTTCCATGTTTATACAGATAGCGGTGAAGGTATTTCCATGTTTATACAGATAGCGGTGTAGATATTGGCATGTTTATACATATAGCGGTGTAAATATTTCCATGTTTATAGAGATAGTGGTGTAGATATTTCCAATTTTATACAGATAGCATTGTAGATATTTCTAAGTCCATACAGATAGCGGTGCAGATATTTCCATGTTCATACAGATGGCGGTGTAGATATTTCCATGTTTATAGATATGGCGGTGTAGATATTTTCATGTTTACACAGATGGCGGTGTAGATATTTCCATGTTTACACAGATAGAGGTGTAGACATTTCCATGTTTACACAGATAGCATTGTGGATATTTCCATGTTTATGCAGATAGCGGTGTAGATATTTCCATGTTTATACAGATAGCGGTGCGGTTATTTCCATGTTTATACAGATAGTGGTGGAGATATTTCCATGTTTATACAGTTAGCGGTGTAGATATTTCCATCTTATTAAAGATGGCGGTGTAGATATGTCCATGTTCGTACAGATGGCGGTGTAGATATTTCCATGTTCATACAGATGGCGGTGTAGATATTTTGAAGTTTATAGAGATAGCGCTGTAGTTATTTCCATATTTATAGAGAAATCTGTGTAGATATTTCCATGTATATTCAGATAGCTGTGTAGATATTTCCATGTTCATGCAGATGCCGGTGCACATATATCCATATTCATACAGATGGCGGTGTAGATAGTTCCATGTTCATACAAATGGCGGTGTAGATATTTTCATGATCATAGAGATGGCGGTGTAGATATTTCCAGGTTCATACAAATGGCGGTGTAGATATTTCCATGTTCATAGAGATGGCGGTGTAGATATTTCCATGTTTATACAGATAGCAGTGTAGTTATTTCCATGTTTATATAGATAGCAGTGTAGATATTTCCATTGATATACAGATAGCTGTGTAGATATTTGCATGTTCATACAGATAGCGGTGTAGATATTTCCATGTTCATACAGATAGCGGTGTAGATATTTCCATGTTCATACAGATAGCGGTGTAGGTATTTCCATGTTCATACAGATATCGGTGTAGATATTTCCATGTTCATACAGATAGCGGTGTAGATATTTCCATGTTCATACAGTTAGCGGTGTAGATATTTCCATGTTCATACAGATGGCGGTGTAGATATTTCCATGTTCATACAGATGTCGGTGTGGATATTTCCATGTTCATACAGATAGCGGTGTAGATATTTGCATGTTCATACAGATAGCGGTGTAGATATTTCCATGTTCATACAGATAGCGGTGTAGATATTTCCATGTTCATACCCATAGCGTTGTAGACATTTCCATGTTCATACATTTAGCGGTGTAGATATTTCCATGTTCTTACAGATGGCGGTGAAGATATTTACATGTTCATACAGATGGCGGTGTAGATATTTCCATGTTTGTACGGATGGCAGTGTAGATATTTCCATATTCGTACAGGTGGCGGTGTGGTTATTTCCATGTTTATACAGATAGCAGTGTAGCTTTTCCATGTTAATAGAGATAGCTGTGTAGATATTTCCATTGATATACAGATAGCTGTGTAGATATTTGCATGTTCATACAGATAGCGGTGTAGATATTTCCATGTTCCTACAGATAGCGGTGTAGGTATTTCCATGTTCATACAGATAGCGGTGTAGATATTTCCATGTTCATACAGATAATGGTCTAGATATTTCCATGTTCATACAGACTGCGGTGTAGATATTTCCATGTTCATACAGGTAGCGGTGTAGATATTTCCATGTTCATACAGATGGCGGTGTAGATATTTCCATGTTTATGCAGATAGCGGTATAGATATTTCCATGTTTATACAGATGGTGCTGTAGTTATTTCCATGTTTATAGAGATGGCAGTCTAGATATTTCCATGTTTATAGAGACAGTGGTGTAGTTATTTCCAAGTTTATAGAGACAGAGTTGTAGATATTTCCATGTTTATACAGATAGCGGTGAAGATATTTCCATGTTTATACAGATAGCGGTGTAGATATTTCCATGTTTATACAGATAGCGGTGTAAATATTTCCATGTTTATAGAGATAGTGGTGTAGATATTTCCAATTTTATACAGATAGCAGTGTAGATATTTCTAAGTTCATACAGATAGCGGTGTAGATATTTCCATGTTCGTACAGATGGCGGTGTAGATATTTCCATGTTTATAGAGATGGCGGTGTAGATATTTTCATGTTTACACAGATGGCGGTGTAGATATTTCCATGTTTACACAGATAGAGTTGTAGACATTTCCATGTTTACACAGATAGCGGTGTGGATATTTCCGTGTTTATGCACATAGTGGTGTAGATATTTCCATGTTTATACAGATAGCGGTGTGGTTATTTCCATGTTTATACAGATAGTGGTGGAGATATTTCCATGTTTATACAGATAGCGGTGTAGATATTTCCATCTTATTACAGATGGCAGTGTAGATATTTCCATGTTCGTAGAGATGGCGGTGTAGATATTTCCATGTTCATACAGATGGCGGTGTAGATATTTTGAAGTTTATAGAGATAGCGCTGTAGATATTTCCATATTTATAGAGAAATCTGTGTAGATATTTCCATATATATTCAGATAGCTGTGTAGATATTTCCATGTTCATGCAGATGCCGGTGTACATATATCCATGTTCATACAGATGGCGGTGAAGATATTTCCATGTTCATACAGATGGCGGTGTAGATAGTTCCATGTTCACACAAATGGCGGTGTAGATATTTTCATGATCATAGAGACGGCGGTGTAGATATTTCCAGGTTCATACAAATGGCGGTGTAGATATTTCCATGTTCGTAGAGATGGCGGTGTAGATATTTCCATGTTTATACAGATAGCAGTGTAGTTATTTCCATGTTTATATAGATAGTGTAGATATTTCCATTGATATACAGATAGCTGTGTAGATATTTGCATGTTCATACAGATAGCGGTGTAGATATTTCCATGTTCATACAGATATCGGTGTAGATATTTCCATGTTCATACAGATAGCGGTGTAGGTATTTCCATGTTCATACAGATAGCGGTGTAGATATTTCCTTGTTCATACAGATAGCGGTGTAGATATTTCCATGTTCAGTTAGCGGTGTAGATATTTCCATGTTCATACAGATGGCGGGGTAGATATTTTCATGTTCATACAGATGGCGGTGTAGATATTTCCATGTTCATACAGATAGCGGTGTAGATATTTCCATGTTCATACAGTTAGCGGTGTAGATATTTCCATGTTCATACAGATGGCGGTATAGATATTTCCATGTTCGTACAGATGGTGGTGTAGGTATTTCCATGTTCATAGAGATGGCGGTGTAGATAGTTCCATGTTTATGCAGATAGCTGTAAGGATATTTCCATATTTACACAGATGGTGGTGTAGATATTTCCATGTTTATAGAGATGGCGGTCTAGATATTTCCATGTTTACAGAGATAGTGGTGTAGTTATTTCCAAGTTTATAGAGACAGCGTTGTAGATACTTCCATGTTTATACAGATAGCGGTGAAGATATTTCCATGTTTATACAGATAGCGGTGTAGATATTTCCATGTTTATACAGATAGCAGTGTAGATATTTCCATGTTTATAGAGATAGTGGTGTAGATACTTTCAATTTTATACAGAGAGCAGTATAGATATTTCCAAGTTCATACAGATAGCGGTGTAGATATATCCACGTTTATAGAGATGGCGGTGTAGATATTTCCATGTTCATACAGATTGCGGTGTAGATATTTCCATGTTTATTGGGATGGCGGTGTAGATATTTTCATGTTTACACAGATGGCGGTGTAGATATTTCCATGTTTACACAGATAGCAGTGTAGACATTTCCATGTTTACACAGATAGCGGTGTGGATATTTCCATGTTTATGCAGATAGCAGTGTAGATATTTCCATGTTTATACAGATAGCGGTGTGGATATTTCCAAGTTTATACAGATAGTTGGGCAGATATTTCCATGTTTATACAGATAGCGGTGTAGATATTTCCATCTTAGTACAGATGGCGGTGTAGATATGTCCATGTTCGTACAGATGGCGGTGTAGATATTTCCACGTTCATACAGATAGCGGTGTAGATATTTCCATGCTCATACAGATAGCGGTGTAGATATTTCCATGTTCATACAGATAGCGGTGTAGATATTTCCATCTTCATGCCCATAGCGGTGTAGACATTTCCATGTTCATACATTTAGCGGTGTAGATATTTCCATGTTCTTACAGATGGCAGTGAAGATATTTACATGTTCATACAGATGGCGGTGTAGATATTTCCATGTTTGTACGGATGGCAGTTTAGATATTTCCATGTTCATACAGGTGGCGGTGTAGTTATTTCCATGTTTATACAGATAGCAGTGTAGTTATTTCCATGTTAATAGAGATAGCTGTGTAGATATTTCCATTGATATACAGATAGCTGTGTAGATATTTGCATGTTCATACAGATAGCGGTGTAGATATTTCCATGTTCGTACAGATAGCGGTGTAGATATTTCCATGTTCATACAGATAGCGGTGTAGATATTTCCATGTTCATACAGACAGCGGTGTAGATATTTCCATGTTCATACAGACAGCGGTGTAGATATTTCCATGTTCATACAGGTAGCGGTGTAGATATTTCCATGTTCATACAGATGGCCGTGTAGATATTTACATGTTCATACAGAGGGCGGTAAAGATATTTCCATGTTCGTACTGATGGTGGTGTAGATATTTCCATGCTCGTACAGATGGCGGTGTAGATATATCCATGTTCATGCAGATAGCGGTGTAGATATTTCCATGTTCATACAGATAAGGGTGTACATATTTCCATGTTCATACAGATAGCTGTGTAGATATTTCCATGTTCATAGAGATGGCGGTGTAGATATTTCCATGTTTATGCAGATAGCGGTATAGATATTTCCATGTTTATACAGATGGTGCTGTAGATATTTCTATGTTTATATAGATGGCAGTCTAGATATTTCCATGTTTATAGAGACAGTGGTGTAGTTATTTCCAAGTTTATAGAGACAGAGTTGTAGCTATTTCCATGTTTATACAGATAGCGGTGAAGGTATTTCCATGTTTATACAGATAGCGGTGTAGATATTGGCATGTTTATACATATAGCGGTGTAAATATTTCCATGTTTATAGAGATAGTGGTGTAGATATTTCCAATTTTATACAGATAGCATTGTAGATATTTCTAAGTTCATACAGATAGCGGTGCAGATATTTCCATGTTCATACAGATGGCGGTGTAGATATTTCCATGTTTATAGATATGGCGGTGTAGATATTTTCATGTTTACACAGATCCGGTGTAGATATTTCCATATTTACACAGATAGAGGTGTAGACATTTCCATGTTTACACAGATAGCATTGTGGATATTTCCATGTTTATGCAGATAGCGGTGTAGATATTTCCATGTTTATACAGATAGCGGTGCGGTTATTTCCATGTTTATACACATAGTGGTGGAGATATTTCCATGTTTATACAGTTAGCGGTGTAGATATTTCCATCTTATTAAAGATGGCGGTGTAGATATGTCCATGTTCGTACAGATGGCGGTGTAGATATTTCCATGTTCATACAGATGGCGGTGTAGATATTTTGAAGTTTATAGAGATAGCGCTGTAGTTATTTCCATATTTATAGAGAAATCTGTGTAGATATTTCCATGTATATTCAGATAGCTGTGTAGATATTTCCATGTTCATGCAGATGCCGGTGTACATATATCCATATTCATACAGATGGCGGTGTAGATAGTTCCATGTTCATACAAATGGCGGTGTAGATATTTTCATGATCATAGAGATGGCGGTGTAGATATTTCCAGGTTCATACAAATGGCGGTGTAGATATTTCCATGTTCATAGAGATGGCGGTGTAGATATTTCCATGTTTATACAGATAGAAGTGTAGTTATTTCCATGTTTATATAGATAGCAGTGTAGATATTTCCATTGATATACAGATAGCTGTGTAGATATTTGCATGTTCATACAGATAGCGGTGTAGATATTTCCATGTTCATACAGATAGCGGTGTAGATATTTCCATGTTCATACAGATAGCGGTGTAGGTATTTCCATGTTCATACAGATAGCGGTGTAGATATTTCCATGTTCATACAGATAGCGTTGTAGATATTTCCATGTTCATACAGTTAGCGGTGTAGATATTTCCATGTTCATACAGATGGCGGTGTAGATATTTCCATGTTCATACAGATGTCGGTGTGGATATTTCCATGTTCATACAGATAGCGGTGTAGATATTTGCATGTTCATACAGATAGCGGTGTAGATATTTCCATGTTCATACAGATAGCGGTGTAGATATTTCCATGTTCATACCCATAGCGTTGTAGACATTTCCATGTTCATACATTTAGCGGTGTAGATATTTCCATGTTCTTACAGATGGCGGTGAAGATATTTACATGTTCATACAGATGGCGGTGTAGATATTTCCATGTTTGTACGGATGGCAGTGTAGATATTTCCATATTCGTACAGGTGGCGGTGTGGTTATTTCCATGTTTATACAGATAGCAGTGTAGCTTTTCCATGTTAATAGAGATAGCTGTGTAGATATTTCCATTGATATACAGATAGCTGTGTAGATATTTGCATGTTCATACAGATAGCGGTGTAGATATTTCCATGTTCCTACAGATAGCGGTGTAGATATTTCCATGTTCATACAGATAGCGGTGTAGATATTTCCATGTTCATACAGATAACGGTCTAGATATTTCCATGTTCATACAGACAGCGGTGTAGATATTTCCATGTTCATACAGGTAGCGGTGTAGATATTTCCATGTTCATACAGATGGCGGTGTAGATATTTCCATGTTTATGCAGATAGCGGTATAGATATTTCCATGTTTATACAGAGGGTGCTGTAGTTATTTCCATGTTTATAGAGATGGCAGTCTAGATATTTCCATGTTTATAGAGACAGTGGTGTAGTTATTTCCAAGTTTATAGAGACAGAGTTGTAGATATTTCCATGTTTATACAGATAGCGGTGAAGATATTTCCATGTTTATACAGATAGCGGTGTAGATATTTCCATGTTTATACAGATAGCGGTGTAAATATTTCCATGTTTATAGAGATAGTGGTGTAGATATTTCCAATTTTATACAGATAGCAGTGTAGATAGTTCTAAGTTCATACAGATAGCGGTGTAGATATTTCCATGTTCGTACAGATGGCGGTGTAGATATTTCCATGTTTATAGAGATGGCGGTGTAGATATTTTCATGTTTGCACAGATGACGGTGTAGATATTTCCATGTTTACACAGATAGAGTTGTAGACATTTCCATGTTTACACAGATAGCGGTGTGGATATTTCCGTGTTTATGCACATAGTGGTGTAGATATTTCCATGTTTATACAGATAGCGGTGTGGTTATTTCCATGTTTATACAGATAGTGGTGGAGATATTTCCATGTTTATACAGATAGCGGTGTAGATATTTCCATCTTATTACAGATGGCGGTGTAGATATTTCCATGTTCGTAGAGATGGCGGTGTAGATATTTCCATGTTCATACAGATGGCGGTGTAGATATTTTGAAGTTTATAGAGATAGCGCTGTAGATATTTCCATATTTATAGAGAAATCTGTGTAGATATTTCCATATATATTCAGATAGCTGTGTAGATATTTCCATGTTCATGCAGATGCCGGTGTACATATATCCATGTTCATACAGATGGCGGTGAAGATATTTCCATGTTCATACAGATGGCGGTGTAGATAGTTCCATGTTCACACAAATGGCGGTGTAGATATTTTCATGATCATAGAGACGGCGGTGTAGATATTTCCAGGTTCATACAAATGGCGGTGTAGCTATTTCCATGTTCGTAGAGATGGCGGTGTAGATATTTCCATGTTTATACAGATAGCAGTGTAGTTATTTCCATGTTTATATAGATAGTGTAGATACTTCCATTGATATACAGATAGCTGTGTAGATATTTGCATGTTCATACAGATAGCGGTGTAGATATTTCCATGTTCATACAGATATCGGTGTAGATATTTCCATGTTCATACAGATAGCGGTGTAGGTATTTCCATGTTCATACAGATAGCGGTGTAGATATTTCCATGTTCATACAGATAGCGGTGTAGATATTTCCATGTTCAGTTAGCGGTGTAGATATTTCCATGTTCATACAGATGGCGGGGTAGATATTTTCATGTTCATACAGATGGCGGTGTAGATATTTCCATGTTCATACAGATAGCGGTGTAGATATTTCCATGTTCATACAGTTAGCGGTGTAGATATTTCCATGTTCATACAGATGGCGGTGTAGATATTTACATGTTCATACAGATGGCGGTATAGATATTTCCATGTTCGTACAGATGGTGGTGTAGGTATTTCCATGTTCATAGAGATGGCGGTGTAGATAGTTCCATGTTTATGCAGATAGCTGTAAGGATATTTCCATATTTATACAGATGGTGGTGTAGATATTTCCATGTTTATAGAGATGGCGGTCTAGATATTTCCATGTTTACAGAGATAGTGGTGTAGTTATTTCCAAGTTTATAGAGACAGCGTTGTAGATACTTCCATGTTTATACAGATAGCGGTGAAGATATTTCCATGTTTATACAGATAGCGGTGTAGATATTTCCATGTTTATACAGATAGCAGTGTAGATATTTCCATGTTTATAGAGATAGTGGTGTAGATAATTTCAATTTTATACAGAGAGCAGTATAGATATTTCCAAGTTCATACAGATAGCGGTGTAGATATATCCACGTTTATAGAGATGGCGGTGTAGATATTTCCATGTTCATACAGATTGCGGTGTAGATATTTCCATGTTTATTGGGATGGCGGTGTAGATATTTTCATGTTTACACAGATGGCGGTGTAGATATTTCCATGTTTACACAGATAGCGGTGTAGACATTTCCATGTTTACACAGATAGCGGTGTGGATATTTCCATGTTTATGCAGATAGCAGTGTAGATATTTCCATGTTTATACAGATAGCGGTGTGGATATTTCCAAGTTTATACAGATAGTTGGGCAGATATTTCCATGTTTATACAGATAGCGGTGTAGATATTTCCATCTTAGTACAGATGGCGGTGTAGATATGTCCATGTTTGTACAGATGGCGGTGTAGATATTTCCACGTTCATACAGATAGCGGTGTAGATATTTCCATGCTCATACAGATAGCGGTGTAGATATTTCCATGTTCATACAGATAGCGGTGTAGATATTTCCATCTTCATGCCCATAGCGGTGTAGACATTTCCATGTTCATACATTTAGCGGTGTAGATATTTCCATGTTCTTACAGATGGCAGTGAAGATATTTACATGTTCATACAGATGGCGGTGTAGATATTTCCATGTTTGTACGGATGGCAGTTTAGATATTTCCATGTTCATACAGGTGGCGGTGTAGTTATTTCCATGTTTATACAGATAGCAGTGTAGTTATTTCCATGTTAATAGAGATAGCTGTGTAGATATTTCCATTGATATACAGATAGCTGTGTAGATATTTGCATGTTCATACAGATAGCGGTGTAGATATTTCCATGTTCGTACAGATAGCAGTGTAGATATTTCCATGTTCATACAGATAGCGGTGTAGATATTTCCATGTTCATACAGATAACGGTGTAGATATTTCCATGTTCATACAGACAGCGGTGTAGATATTTCCATGTTCATACAGGTAGCGGTGTAGATATTTCCATGTTCATACAGATGGCCGTGTAGATATTTACATGTTCATACAGAGGGCGGTAAAGATATTTCCATGTTCGTACTGATGGTGGTGTAGATATTTCCATGCTCGTACAGATGGCGGTGTAGATATTTCCATGTTCATGCAGATAGCGGTGTAGATATTTCCATGTTCATACAGATAAGGGTGTACATATTTCCATGTTCATACAGATAGCTGTGTAGATATTTCCATGTTCATAGAGATGGCGGTGTAGATATTTCCATGTTTATGCAGATAGCGGTATAGATATTTCCATGTTTATACAGATGGTGCTGTAGATATTTCTATGTTTATATAGATGGCAGTCTAGATATTTCCATGTTTATAGAGACAGTGGTGTAGTTATTTCCAAGTTTATAGAGACAGAGTTGTAGCTATTTCCATGTTTATACAGATAGCGGTGAAGGTATTTCCATGTTTATACAGATAGCGGTGTAGATATTGGCATGTTTATACATATAGCGGTGTAAATATTTCCATGTTTATAGAGATAGTGGTGTAGATATTTCCAATTTTATTCAGATAGCATTGTAGATATTTCTAAGTTCATACAGATAGCGGTGCAGATATTTCCATGTTCATACAGATGGCGGTGTAGATATTTCCATGTTTATAGATATGGCGGTGTAGATATTTTCATGTTTACACAGATCCGGTGTAGATATTTCCATATTTACACAGATAGAGGTGTAGACATTTCCATGTTTACACAGATAGCATTGTGGATATTTCCATGTTTATGCAGATAGCGGTGTAGATATTTCCATGTTTATACAGATAGCGGTGCGGTTATTTCCATGTTTATACAGATAGTGGTGGAGATATTTCCATGTTTATACAGTTAGCGGTGTAGATATTTCCATCTTATTAAAGATGGCGGTGTAGATATGTCCATGTTCGTACAGATGGCGGTGTAGATATTTGCATGTTCATACAGATGGCGGTGTAGATATTTTGAAGTTTATAGAGATAGCGCTGTAGTTATTTCCATATTTATAGAGAAATCTGTGTAGATATTTCCATGTATATTCAGATAGCTGTGTAGATATTTCCATGTTCATGCAGATGCCGGTGTACATATATCCATATTCATACAGATGGCGGTGTAGATAGTTCCATGTTCATACAAATGGCGGTGTAGATATTTTCATGATCATAGAGATGGCGGTGTAGATATTTCCAGGTTCATACAAATGGCGGTGTAGATATTTCCATGTTCATAGAGATGGCGGTGTAGATATTTCCATGTTTATACAGATAGAAGTGTAGTTATTTCCATGTTTATATAGATAGCAGTGTAGATATTTCCATTGATATACAGATAGCTGTGTAGATATTTGCATGTTCATACAGATAGCGGTGTAGATATTTCCATGTTCATACAGATAGCGGTGTAGATATTTCCATGTTCATACAGATAGCGGTGTAGGTATTTCCATGTTCATACAGATAGCGGTGTAGATATTTCCATGTTCATACAGATAGCGTTGTAGATATTTCCATGTTCATACAGTTAGCGGTGTAGATATTTCCATGTTCATACAGATGGCGGTGTAGATATTTCCATGTTCATACAGATGTCGGTGTGGATATTTCCATGTTCATACAGATAGCGGTGTAGATATTTGCATGTTCATACAGATAGCGGTGTAGATATTTCCATGTTCATACAGATAGCGGTGTAGATATTTCCATGTTCATACCCATAGCGTTGTAGACATTTCCATGTTCATACATTTAGCGGTGTAGATATTTCCATGTTCTTACAGATGGCGGTGAAGATATTTACATGTTCATACAGATGGCGGTGTAGATATTTCCATGTTTGTACGGATGGCAGTGTAGATATTTCCATATTCGTACAGGTGGCGGTGTGGTCATTTCCATGTTTATACAGATAGCAGTGTAGCTTTTCCATGTTAATAGAGATAGCTGTGTAGATATTTCCATTGATATACAGATAGCTGTGTAGATATTTGCATGTTCATACAGATAGCGGTGTAGATATTTCCATGTTCCTACAGATAGCGGTGTAGATATTTCCATGTTCATACAGATAGCGGTGTAGATATTTCCATGTTCATACAGATAACGGTCTAGATATTTCCATGTTCATACAGACAGCGGTGTAGATATTTCCATGTTCATACAGGTAGCGGTGTAGATATTTCCATGTTCATACAGATGGCGGTGTAGATATTTCCATGTTTATGCAGATAGCGGTATAGATATTTCCATGTTTATACAGAGGGTGCTGTAGTTATTTCCATGTTTATAGAGATGGCCGTCTAGATATTTCCATGTTTATAGAGACAGTGGTGTAGTTATTTCCAAGTTTATAGAGACAGAGTTGTAGATATTTCCATGTTTATACAGATAGCGGTGAAGATATTTCCATGTTTATACAGATAGCGGTGTAGATATTTCCATGTTTATACAGATAGCGGTGTAAATATTTCCATGTTTATAGAGATAGTGGTGTAGATATTTCCAATTTTATACAGATAGCAGTGTAGATAGTTCTAAGTTCATACAGATAGCGGTGTAGATATTTCCATGTTCGTACAGATGGCGGTGTAGATATTTCCATGTTTATAGAGATGGCGGTGTAGATATTTTCATGTTTGCACAGATGACGGTGTAGATATTTCCATGTTTACACAGATAGAGTTGTAGACATTTCCATGTTTACACAGATAGCGGTGTGGATATTTCCGTGTTTATGCACATAGTGGTGTAGATATTTCCATGTTTATACAGATAGCGGTGTGGTTATTTCCATGTTTATACAGATAGTGGTGGAGATATTTCCATGTTTATACAGATAGCGGTGTAGATATTTCCATCTTATTACAGATGGCGGTGTAGATATTTCCATGTTCGTAGAGATGGCGGTGTAGATATTTCCATGTTCATACAGATGGCGGTGTAGATATTTTGAAGTTTATAGAGATAGCGCTGTAGATATTTCCATATTTATAGAGAAATCTGTGTAGATATTTCCATATATATTCAGATAGCTGTGTAGATATTTCCATGTTCATGCAGATGCCGGTGTACATATATCCATGTTCATACAGATGGCGGTGAAGATATTTCCATGTTCATACAGATGGCGGTG
This sequence comes from Gorilla gorilla gorilla, assembly GCF_029281585.2. Lineage (NCBI taxonomy): Eukaryota > Metazoa > Chordata > Mammalia > Primates > Hominidae > Gorilla > Gorilla gorilla. The sequence goes on along the minus strand of NC_073234.2, from coordinate 10,917,114 downwards.
TAGATAGTTCCATGTTCACACAAATGGCGGTGTAGATATTTTCATGATCATAGAGACGGCGGTGTAGATATTTCCAGGTTCATACAAATGGCGGTGTAGCTATTTCCATGTTCGTAGAGATGGCGGTGTAGATATTTCCATGTTTATACAGATAGCAGTGTAGTTATTTCCATGTTTATATAGATAGTGTAGATACTTCCATTGATATACAGATAGCTGTGTAGATATTTGCATGTTCATACAGATAGCGGTGTAGATATTTCCATGTTCATACAGATATCGGTGTAGATATTTCCATGTTCATACAGATAGCGGTGTAGGTATTTCCATGTTCATACAGATAGCGGTGTAGATATTTCCATGTTCATACAGATAGCGGTGTAGATATTTCCATGTTCAGTTAGCGGTGTAGATATTTCCATGTTCATACAGATGGCGGGGTAGATATTTTCATGTTCATACAGATGGCGGTGTAGATATTTCCATGTTCATACAGATAGCGGTGTAGATATTTCCATGTTCATACAGTTAGCGGTGTAGATATTTCCATGTTCATACAGATGGCGGTGTAGATATTTACATGTTCATACAGATGGCGGTATAGATATTTCCATGTTCGTACAGATGGTGGTGTAGGTATTTCCATGTTCATAGAGATGGCGGTGTAGATAGTTCCATGTTTATGCAGATAGCTGTAAGGATATTTCCATATTTATACAGATGGTGGTGTAGATATTTCCATGTTTATAGAGATGGCGGTCTAGATATTTCCATGTTTACAGAGATAGTGGTGTAGTTATTTCCAAGTTTATAGAGACAGCGTTGTAGATACTTCCATGTTTATACAGATAGCGGTGAAGATATTTCCATGTTTATACAGATAGCGGTGTAGATATTTCCATGTTTATACAGATAGCAGTGTAGATATTTCCATGTTTATAGAGATAGTGGTGTAGATAATTTCAATTTTATACAGAGAGCAGTATAGATATTTCCAAGTTCATACAGATAGCGGTGTAGATATATCCACGTTTATAGAGATGGCGGTGTAGATATTTCCATGTTCATACAGATTGCGGTGTAGATATTTCCATGTTTATTGGGATGGCGGTGTAGATATTTTCATGTTTACACAGATGGCGGTGTAGATATTTCCATGTTTACACAGATAGCGGTGTAGACATTTCCATGTTTACACAGATAGCGGTGTGGATATTTCCATGTTTATGCAGATAGCAGTGTAGATATTTCCATGTTTATACAGATAGCGGTGTGGATATTTCCAAGTTTATACAGATAGTTGGGCAGATATTTCCATGTTTATACAGATAGCGGTGTAGATATTTCCATCTTAGTACAGATGGCGGTGTAGATATGTCCATGTTTGTACAGATGGCGGTGTAGATATTTCCACGTTCATACAGATAGCGGTGTAGATATTTCCATGCTCATACAGATAGCGGTGTAGATATTTCCATGTTCATACAGATAGCGGTGTAGATATTTCCATCTTCATGCCCATAGCGGTGTAGACATTTCCATGTTCATACATTTAGCGGTGTAGATATTTCCATGTTCTTACAGATGGCAGTGAAGATATTTACATGTTCATACAGATGGCGGTGTAGATATTTCCATGTTTGTACGGATGGCAGTTTAGATATTTCCATGTTCATACAGGTGGCGGTGTAGTTATTTCCATGTTTATACAGATAGCAGTGTAGTTATTTCCATGTTAATAGAGATAGCTGTGTAGATATTTCCATTGATATACAGATAGCTGTGTAGATATTTGCATGTTCATACAGATAGCGGTGTAGATATTTCCATGTTCGTACAGATAGCGGTGTAGATATTTCCATGTTCATACAGATAGCGGTGTAGATATTTCCATGTTCATACAGATAACGGTGTAGATATTTCCATGTTCATACAGACAGCGGTGTAGATATTTCCATGTTCATACAGGTAGCGGTGTAGATATTTCCATGTTCATACAGATGGCCGTGTAGATATTTACATGTTCATACAGAGGGCGGTAAAGATATTTCCATGTTCGTACTGATGGTGGTGTAGATATTTCCATGCTCGTACAGATGGCGGTGTAGATATTTCCATGTTCATGCAGATAGCGGTGTAGATATTTCCATGTTCATACAGATAAGGGTGTACATATTTCCATGTTCATACAGATAGCTGTGTAGATATTTCCATGTTCATAGAGATGGCGGTGTAGATATTTCCATGTTTATGCAGATAGCGGTATAGATATTTCCATGTTTATACAGATGGTGCTGTAGATATTTCTATGTTTATATAGATGGCAGTCTAGATATTTCCATGTTTATAGAGACAGTGGTGTAGTTATTTCCAAGTTTATAGAGACAGAGTTGTAGCTATTTCCATGTTTATACAGATAGCGGTGAAGGTATTTCCATGTTTATACAGATAGCGGTGTAGATATTGGCATGTTTATACATATAGCGGTGTAAATATTTCCATGTTTATAGAGATAGTGGTGTAGATATTTCCAATTTTATTCAGATAGCATTGTAGATATTTCTAAGTTCATACAGATAGCGGTGCAGATATTTCCATGTTCATACAGATGGCGGTGTAGATATTTCCATGTTTATAGATATGGCGGTGTAGATATTTTCATGTTTACACAGATCCGGTGTAGATATTTCCATATTTACACAGATAGAGGTGTAGACATTTCCATGTTTACACAGATAGCATTGTGGATATTTCCATGTTTATGCAGATAGCGGTGTAGATATTTCCATGTTTATACAGATAGCGGTGCGGTTATTTCCATGTTTATACAGATAGTGGTGGAGATATTTCCATGTTTATACAGTTAGCGGTGTAGATATTTCCATCTTATTAAAGATGGCGGTGTAGATATGTCCATGTTCGTACAGATGGCGGTGTAGATATTTGCATGTTCATACAGATGGCGGTGTAGATATTTTGAAGTTTATAGAGATAGCGCTGTAGTTATTTCCATATTTATAGAGAAATCTGTGTAGATATTTCCATGTATATTCAGATAGCTGTGTAGATATTTCCATGTTCATGCAGATGCCGGTGTACATATATCCATATTCATACAGATGGCGGTGTAGATAGTTCCATGTTCATACAAATGGCGGTGTAGATATTTTCATGATCATAGAGATGGCGGTGTAGATATTTCCAGGTTCATACAAATGGCGGTGTAGATATTTCCATGTTCATAGAGATGGCGGTGTAGATATTTCCATGTTTATACAGATAGAAGTGTAGTTATTTCCATGTTTATATAGATAGCAGTGTAGATATTTCCATTGATATACAGATAGCTGTGTAGATATTTGCATGTTCATACAGATAGCGGTGTAGATATTTCCATGTTCATACAGATAGCGGTGTAGATATTTCCATGTTCATACAGATAGCGGTGTAGGTATTTCCATGTTCATACAGATAGCGGTGTAGATATTTCCATGTTCATACAGATAGCGTTGTAGATATTTCCATGTTCATACAGTTAGCGGTGTAGATATTTCCATGTTCATACAGATGGCGGTGTAGATATTTCCATGTTCATACAGATGTCGGTGTGGATATTTCCATGTTCATACAGATAGCGGTGTAGATATTTGCATGTTCATACAGATAGCGGTGTAGATATTTCCATGTTCATACAGATAGCGGTGTAGATATTTCCATGTTCATACCCATAGCGTTGTAGACATTTCCATGTTCATACATTTAGCGGTGTAGATATTTCCATGTTCTTACAGATGGCGGTGAAGATATTTACATGTTCATACAGATGGCGGTGTAGATATTTCCATGTTTGTACGGATGGCAGTGTAGATATTTCCATATTCGTACAGGTGGCGGTGTGGTTATTTCCATGTTTATACAGATAGCAGTGTAGCTTTTCCATGTTAATAGAGATAGCTGTGTAGATATTTCCATTGATATACAGATAGCTGTGTAGATATTTGCATGTTCATACAGATAGCGGTGTAGATATTTCCATGTTCCTACAGATAGCGGTGTAGATATTTCCATGTTCATACAGATAGCGGTGTAGATATTTCCATGTTCATACAGATAACGGTCTAGATATTTCCATGTTCATACAGACAGCGGTGTAGATATTTCCATGTTCATACAGGTAGCGGTGTAGATATTTCCATGTTCATACAGATGGCGGTGTAGATATTTCCATGTTTATGCAGATAGCGGTATAGATATTTCCATGTTTATACAGATGGTGCTGTAGTTATTTCCATGTTTATAGAGATGGCAGTCTAGATATTTCCATGTTTATAGAGACAGTGGTGTAGTTATTTCCAAGTTTATAGAGACAGAGTTGTAGATATTTCCATGTTTATACAGATAGCGGTGAAGATATTTCCATGTTTATACAGATAGCGGTGTAGATATTGGCATGTTTATACAGATAGCGGTGTAAATATTTCCATGTTTATAGAGATAGTGGTGTAGATATTTCCAATTTTATACAGATAGCACTGTAGATATTTCTAAGTCCATACAGATAGCGGTGCAGATATTTCCATGTTCATACAGATGGCGGTGTAGATATTTCCATGTTTATAGATATGGCGGTGTAGATATTTTCATGTTTACACAGCTGGCGGTGTAGATATTTCCATGTTTACACAGATAGAGGTGTAGACATTTCCATGTTTACACAGATAGCATTGTGGATATTTCCATGTTTATGCAGATAGCGGTGTAGATATTTCCATGTTTATACAGATAGCGGTGCGGTTATTTCCATGTTTATACAGATAGTGGTGGAGATATTTCCATGTTTATACAGTTAGCCGTGTAGATATTTCCATCTTATTAAAGATGGCGGTGTAGATATGTCCATGTTCGTACAGATGGCGGTGTAGATATTTCCATGTTCATACAGATGGCGGTGTAGATATTTTGAAGTTTATAGAGATAGCGCTGTAGTTATTTCCATATTTATAGAGAAATCTGTGTAGATATTTCCATGTATATTCAGATAGCTGTGTAGATATTTCCATGTTCATGCAGATGCCGGTGTACATATATCCATATTCATACAGAAGGCGGTGTAGATAGTTCCATGTTCATACAAATGGCGGTGTAGATATTTTCATGATCATAGAGATGGCGGTGTAGATATTTCCAGGTTCATACAAATGGCGGTGTAGATATTTCCATGTTCATAGAGATGGCGGTGTAGATATTTCCATGTTTATACAGATAGCAGTGTAGTTATTTCCATGTTTATATAGATAGCAGTGTAGATATTTCCATTGATATACAGATAGCTGTGTAGATATTTGCATGTTCATACAGATAGCGGTGTAGATATTTCCATGTTCATCCAGATAGCGGTGTAGATATTTCCATGTTCATACAGATAGCGGTGTAGGTATTTCCATGTTCATACAGATATCGGTGTAGATATTTCCATGTTCATACAGATAGCGGTGTAGATATTTCCATGTTCATACAGTTAGCGGTGTAGATATTTCCATGTTCATACAGATGGCGGTGTAGATATTTCCATGTTCATACAGATGTCGGTGTGGATATTTCCATGTTCATACAGATAGCGGTGTAGATATTTGCATGTTCATACAGATAGCGGTGTAGATATTTCCATGTTCATACAGATAGCGGTGTAGATATTTCCATGTTCATACCCATAGCGTTGTAGACATTTCCATGTTCATACATTTAGCGGTGTAGATATTTCCATGTTCTTACAGATGGCGGTGAAGATATTTACATGTTCATACAGATGGCGGTGTAGATATTTCCATGTTTGTACGGATGGCAGTGTAGATATTTCCATATTCGTACAGGTGGCGGTGTGGTTATTTCCATGTTTATACAGATAGCAGTGTAGCTTTTCCATGTTAATAGAGATAGCTGTGTAGATATTTCCATTGATATACAGATAGCTGTTTAGATATTTGCATGTTCATACAGATAGCGGTGTAGATATTTCCATGTTCCTACAGATAGCGGTGTAGATATTTCCATGTTCATACAGATAGCGGTGTAGATATTTCCATGTTCATACAGATAATGGTCTAGATATTTCCATGTTCATACAGACAGCGGTGTAGATATTTCCATGTTCATACAGGTAGCGGTGTAGATATTTCCATGTTCATACAGATGGCGGTGTAGATATTTCCATGTTTATGCAGATAGCGGTATAGATATTTCCATGTTTATACAGATGGTGCTGTAGTTATTTCCATGTTTATAGAGATGGCAGTCTAGATATTTCCATGTTTATAGAGACAGTGGTGTAGTTATTTCCAAGTTTATAGAGACAGAGTTGTAGATATTTCCATGTTTATACAGATAGCGGTGAAGATATTTCCATGTTTATACAGATAGCGGTGTAGATATTTCCATGTTTATACAGATAGCGGTGTAAATATTTCCATGTTTATAGAGATAGTGGTGTAGATATTTCCAATTTTATACAGATAGCAGTGTAGATATTTCTAAGTTCATACAGATAGCGGTGTAGATATTTCCATGTTCGTACAGATGGCGGTGTAGATATTTCCATGTTTATAGAGATGGCGGTGTAGATATTTTCATGTTTACACAGATGGCGGTGTAGATATTTCCATGTTTACACAGATAGAGTTGTAGACATTTCCATGTTTACACAGATAGCGGTGTGGATATTTCCGTGTTTATGCACATAGTGGTGTAGATATTTCCATGTTTATACAGATAGCGGTGTGGTTATTTCCATGTTTATACAGATAGTGGTGGAGATATTTCCATGTTTATACAGATAGCGGTGTAGATATTTCCATCTTATTACAGATGGCAGTGTAGATATTTCCATGTTCGTAGAGATGGCGGTGTAGATATTTCCATGTTCATACAGATGGCGGTGTAGATATTTTGAAGTTTATAGAGATAGCGCTGTAGATATTTCCATATTTATAGAGAAATCTGTGTAGATATTTCCATATATATTCAGATAGCTGTGTAGATATTTCCATGTTCATGCAGATGCCGGTGTACATATATCCATGTTCATACAGATGGCGGTGAAGATATTTCCATGTTCATACAGATGGCGGTGTAGATAGTTCCATGTTCACACAAATGGCGGTGTAGATATTTTCATGATCATAGAGACGGCGGTGTAGATATTTCCAGGTTCATACAAATGGCGGTGTAGATATTTCCATGTTCGTAGAGATGGCGGTGTAGATATTTCCATGTTTATACAGATAGCAGTGTAGTTATTTCCATGTTTATATAGATAGTGTAGATATTTCCATTGATATACAGATAGCTGTGTAGATATTTGCATGTTCATACAGATAGCGGTGTAGATATTTCCATGTTCATACAGATATCGGTGTAGATATTTCCATGTTCATACAGATAGCGGTGTAGGTATTTCCATGTTCATACAGATAGCGGTGTAGATATTTCCATGTTCATACAGATAGCGGTGTAGATATTTCCATGTTCAGTTAGCGGTGTAGATATTTCCATGTTCATACAGATGGCGGGGTAGATATTTTCATGTTCATACAGATGGCGGTGTAGATATTTCCATGTTCATACAGATAGCGGTGTAGATATTTCCATGTTCATACAGTTAGCGGTGTAGATATTTCCATGTTCATACAGATGGCGGTGTAGATATTTACATGTTCATACAGATGGCGGTATAGTTATTTCCATGTTCGTACAGATGGTGGTGTAGGTATTTCCATGTTCATAGAGATGGCGGTGTAGATAGTTCCATGTTTATGCAGATAGCTGTAAGGATATTTCCATATTTATACAGATGGTGGTGTAGATATTTCCATGTTTATAGAGATGGCGGTCTAGATATTTCCATGTTTACAGAGATAGTGGTGTAGTTATTTCCAAGTTTATAGAGACAGCGTTGTAGATACTTCCATGTTTATACAGATAGCGGTGAAGATATTTCCATGTTTATACAGATAGCGGTGTAGATATTTCCATGTTTATACTGATAGCAGTGTAGATATTTCCATGTTTATAGAGATAGTGGTGTAGATAATTTTAATTTTATACAGAGAGCAGTATAGATATTTCCAAGTTCATACAGATAGCGGTGTAGATATATCCACGTTTATAGAGATGGCGGTGTAGATATTTCCATGTTCATACAGATTGCGGTGTAGATATTTCCATGTTTATTGGGATGGCGGTGTAGATATTTTCATGTTTACACAGATGGCGGTGTAGATATTTCCATGTTTACACAGATAGCGGTGTAGACATTTCCATGTTTACACAGATAGCGGTGTGGATATTTCCATGTTTATGCAGATAGCAGTGTAGATATTTCATGTTTATACAGATAGCGGTGTGGATATTTCCAAGTTTATACAGATAGTTGGGCAGATATTTCCATGTTTATACAGATAGCGGTGTAGATATTTCCATCTTAGTACAGATGGCGGTGTAGATATGTCCATGTTCGTACAGATGGCGGTGTAGATATTTCCACGTTCATACAGATAGCGGTGTAGATATTTCCATGCTCATACAGATAGCGGTGTAGATATTTCCATGTTCATACAGATAGCGGTGTAGATATTTCCATCTTCATGCCCATAGCGGTGTAGACATTTCCATGTTCATACATTTAGCGGTGTAGATATTTCCATTTTCTTACAGATGGCAGTGAAGATATTTACATGTTCATACAGATGGCGGTGTAGATATTTCCATGTTTGTACGGATGGCAGTTTAGATATTTCCATGTTCATACAGGTGGCGGTGTAGTTATTTCCATGTTTATACAGATAGCAGTGTAGTTATTTCCATGTTAATAGAGATAGCTGTGTAGATATTTCCATTGATATACAGATAGCTGTGTAGATATTTGCATGTTCATACAGATAGCGGTGTAGATATTTCCATGTTCGTACAGATAGCGGTGTAGATATTTCCATGTTCATACAGATAGCGGTGTAGATATTTCCATGTTCATACAGATAACGGTGTAGATATTTCCATGTTCATACAGACAGCGGTGTAGATATTTCCATGTTCATACAGGTAGCGGTGTAGATATTTCCATGTTCATACAGATGGCCGTGTAGATATTTACATGTTCATACAGAGGGCGGTAAAGATATTTCCATGTTCGTACTGATGGTGGTGTAGATATTTCCATGCTCGTACAGATGGCGGTGTAGATATTTCCATGTTCATGCAGATAGCGGTGTAGATATTTCCATGTTCATACAGATAAGGGTGTACATATTTCCATGTTCATACAGATAGCTGTGTAGATATTTCCATGTTCATAGAGATGGCGGTGTAGATATATCCATGTTTATGCAGATAGCGGTATAGATATTTCCATGTTTATACAGATGGTGCTGTAGATATTTCTATGTTTATATAGATGGCAGTCTAGATATTTCCATGTTTATAGAGACAGTGGTGTAGTTATTTCCAAGTTTATAGAGACAGAGTTGTAGCTATTTCCATGTTTATACAGATAGCGGTGAAGGTATTTCCATGTTTATACAGATAGCGGTGTAGATATTGGCATGTTTATACATATAGCGGTGTAAATATTTCCATGTTTATAGAGATAGTGGTGTAGATATTTCCAATTTTATACAGATAGCATTGTAGATATTTCTAAGTTCATACAGATAGCGGTGCAGATATTTCCATGTTCATACAGATGGCGGTGTAGATATTTCCATGTTTATAGATATGGCGGTGTATTTTCATGTTTACACAGATCCGGTGTAGATATTTCCATATTTACACAGATAGAGGTGTAGACATTTCCATGTTTACACAGATAGCATTGTGGATATTTCCATGTTTATGCAGATAGCGGTGTAGATATTTCCATGTTTATACAGATAGCGGTGCGGTTATTTCCATGTTTATACAGATAGTGGTGGAGATATTTCCATGTTCATACAGTTAGCGGTGTAGATATTTCCATCTTATTAAAGATGGCGGTGTAGATATGTCCATGTTCGTACAGATGGCGGTGTAGATATTTCCATGTTCATACAGATGGCGGTGTAGATATTTTGAAGTTTATAGAGATAGCGCTGTAGTTATTTCCATATTTATAGAGAAATCTGTGTAGATATTTCCATGTATATTCAGATAGCTGTGTAGATATTTCCATGTTCATGCAGATGCCGGTGTACATATATCCATATTCATACAGATGGCGGTGTAGATAGTTCCATGTTCATACAAATGGCGGTGTAGATATTTTCATGATCATAGAGATGGCGGTGTAGATATTTCCAGGTTCATACAAATGGCGGTGTAGATATTTCCATGTTCATAGAGATGGCGGTGTAGATATTTCCATGTTTATACAGATAGCAGTGTAGTTATTTCCATGTTTATATAGATAGCAGTGTAGATATTTCCATTGATATACAGATAGCTGTGTAGATATTTGCATGTTCATACAGATAGCGGTGTAGATATTTCCATGTTCATACAGATAGCGGTGTAGATATTTCCATGTTCATACAGATAGCGGTGTAGGTATTTCCATGTTCATACAGATAGCGGTGTAGATATTTCCATGTTCATACAGATAGCGTTGTAGATATTTCCATGTTCATACAGTTAGCGGTGTAGATATTTCCATGTTCATACAGATGGCGGTGTAGATATTTCCATGTTCATACAGATGTCGGTGTGGATATTTCCATGTTCATACAGATAGCGGTGTAGATATTTGCATGTTCATACAGATAGCGGTGTAGATATTTCCATGTTCATACAGATAGCGGTGTAGATATTTCCATGTTCATACCCATAGCGTTGTAGACATTTCCATGTTCATACATTTAGCGGTGTAGATATTTCCATGTTCTTACAGATGGCGGTGAAGATATTTACATGTTCATACAGATGGCGGTGTAGATATTTCCATGTTTGTACGGATGGCAGTGTAGATATTTCCATATTCGTACAGGTGGCGGTGTGGTTATTTCCATGTTTATACAGATAGCAGTGTAGCTTTTCCATGTTAATAGAGATAGCTGTGTAGATATTTCCATTGATATACAGATAGCTGTGTAGATATTTGCATGTTCATACAGATAGCGGTGTAGATATTTCCATGTTCCTACAGATAGCGGTGTAGATATTTCCATGTTCATACAGATAGCGGTGTAGATATTTCCATGTTCATACAGATAACGGTCTAGATATTTCCATGTTCATACAGACAGCGGTGTAGATATTTCCATGTTCATACAGGTAGCGGTGTAGATATTTCCATGTTCATACAGATGGCGGTGTAGATATTTCCATGTTTATGCAGATAGCGGTATAGATATTTCCATGTTTATACAGATGGTGCTGTAGTTATTTCCATGTTTATAGAGATGGCAGTCTAGATATTTCCATGTTTATAGAGACAGTGGTGTAGTTATTTCCAAGTTTATAGAGACAGAGTTGTAGATATTTCCATGTTTATACAGATAGCGGTGAAGATATTTCCATGTTTATACAGATAGCGGTGTAGATATTTCCATGTTTATACAGATAGCGGTGTAAATATTTCCATGTTTATAGAGATAGTGGTGTAGATATTTCCAATTTTATACAGATAGCAGTGTAAATATTTCTAAGTTCATACAGATAGCGGTGTAGATATTTCCATGTTCGTACAGATGGCGGTGTAGATATTTCCATGTTTATAGAGATGGCGGTGTAGATATTTTCATGTTTGCACAGATGACGGTGTAGATATTTCCATGTTTACACAGATAGAGTTGTAGACATTTCCATGTTTACACAGATAGCGGTGTGGATATTTCCGTGTTTATGCACATAGTGGTGTAGATATTTCCATGTTTATACAGATAGCGGTGTGGTTATTTCCATGTTTATACAGATAGTGGTGGAGATATTTCCATGTTTATACAGATAGCGGTGTAGATATTTCCATCTTATTACAGATGGTGGTGTAGATATTTCCATGTTCGTAGAGATGGCGGTGTAGATATTTCCATGTTCATACAGATGGCGGTGTAGATATTTTGAAGTTTATAGAGATAGCGCTGTAGATATTTCCATATTTATAGAGAAATCTGTGTAGATATTTCCATATATATTCAGATAGCTGTCTAGATATTTCCATGTTCATGCAGATGCCGGTGTACGTATATCCATGTTCATACAGATGGCGGTGAAGATATTTCCATGTTCATACAGATGGCGGTGTAGATAGTTCCATGTTCATACAAATGGCGGTGTAGATATTTTCATGATCATAGAGACGGCGGTGTAGATATTTCCAGGTTCATACAAATGGCGGTGTAGATATTTCCATGTTCGTAGAGATGGCGGTGTAGATATTTCCATGTTTATACAGATAGCAGTGTAGTTATTTCCATGTTTGTATAGATAGTGTAGATATTTCCATTGATATACAGATAGCTGTGTAGATATTTGCATGTTCATACAGATAGCGGTGTAGATATTTCCATGTTCATACAGATAGCGGTGTAGATATTTCCATGTTCATACAGATAGCGGTGTAGGTATTTCCATGTTCATACAGATAGCTGTGTAGATATTTCCATGTTCATACAGATAGCGGTGTAGATATTTCCATGTTCAGTTAGCGGTGTAGATATTTCCATGTTCATACAGATGGCGGGGTAGATATTTTCATGTTCATACAGATGGCGGTGTAGATATTTCCATGTTCATACAGATAGCGGTGTAGATATTTCCATGTTCATACAGATAGCGGTGTAGATATTCCCATGTTCATACAGATAGCGGTGTAGATATTTGCATGTTCATACAGATAGCGGTGTAGGTATTTCCATGTTCATACAGATAGCGGTGTAGATATTTCCATGTTCATACAGATAGCGGTGTAGATATTTCCATGTTCATACAGTTAGTGGTGTAGATATTTCCATGTTCATACAGATGGCGGTGTAGATATTTCCATGTTCATACAGATGTCGGTGTGGATATTTCCATGTTCATACAGATAGCGGTGTAGATATTTGCATGTTCATACAGATAGCGGTGTAGATATTTCCATGTTCATACAGATGGCGGTGTAGATATTTCCATGTTTATAGATATGGCGGTGTAGATATTTTCATGTTTACACAGATGGCGGTGTAGATATTTCCATGTTTCCACAGATAGAGGTGTAGACATTTCCAAGTTTACACAGATAGCATTGTGGATATTTCCATGTTTATGCAGATAGCGGTGTAGATATTTCCATGTTTATACAGATAGCGGTGCGGTTATTTCCATGTTTATACAGATAGAGGTGTAGATATTTCCATGTTCATACAGATAGCGGTGTAGGTATTTCCATGTTCATACAGATAGCGGTGTAGATATTTCCATGTTCATACAGATAGCGGTGTAGATATTTCCATGTTCATACAGTTAGCGGTGTAGATATTTCCATGTTCATACAGATGGCGGTGTAGATATTTCCATGTTCATACAGATGTCGGTGTGGATATTTCCATGTTCATACAGATAGCGGTGTAGATATTTGCATGTTCATACAGATAGCGGTGTAGATATTTCCATGTTCATACAGATAGCGGTGTAGATATTTCCATGTTCATACCCATAGCGTTGTAGACATTTCCATGTTCATACATTTAGCGGTGTAGATATTTCCATGTTCTTACAGATGGCGGTGAAGATATTTACATGTTCATACTGATGGCGGTGTAGATATTTCCATGTTTGTACGGATGGCAGTGTAGATATTTCCATATTCGTACAGGTGGCGGTGTAGTTATTTCCATGTTTATACAGATAGCAGTGTAGCTTTTCCATGTTAATAGAGATAGCTGTGTAGATATTTCCATTGATATACAGATAGCTGTGTAGATATTTGCATGTTCATACAGATAGCGGTGTAGATATTTCCATGTTCCTACAGATAGCGGTGTAGATATTTCCATGTTCATACAGATAGCGGTGTAGATATTTCCATCTTCATACAGATAACGGTCTGGATATTTCCATGTTCATACAGACAGCGGTGTAGATATTTCCATGTTCATACAGGTAGCGGTGTAGATATTTCCATGTTCATACAGATGGCGGTGTAGATATTTCCATGTTTATGCAGATAGCGGTATAGATATTTCCATGTTTATACAGATGGTGCTGTAGTTATTTCCATGTTTATAGAGATGGCAGTCTAGATATTTCCATGTTTATAGAGACAGTGGTGTAGTTATTTCCAAGTTTATAGAGACAGAGTTGTAGATATTTCCATGTTTATACAGATAGCGGTGTAGATATTTCCATGTTCATACAGATAGCGGTGTAGATATTTCCATCTTATTACAGATGGCGGTGTAGATATTTCCATGTTCGTAGAGATGGCGGTGTAGATATTTCCATGTTCATACAGATGGCGGTGTAGATATTTTGAAGTTTATAGAGATAGCGCTGTAGATATTTCCATATTTATAGAGAAATCTGTGTAGATATTTCCATATATATTCAGATAGCTGTGTAGATATTTCCATGTTCATGCAGATGCCGGTGTACATATATCCATGTTCACACAGATGGCGGTGAAGATATTTCCGTGTTCATACAGATGGCGGTGTAGATAGTTCCATGTTCATACAAATGGCGGTGTAGATATTTTCATGATCATAGAGACGGCGGTGTAGGTATTTCCAGGTTCATACAAATGGCGGTGTAGATATTTCCATGTTCGTAGAGATGGCGGTGTAGATATTTCCATGTTTATACAGATAGCAGTGTAGTTATTTCCATGTTTATATAGATAGTGTAGATATTTCCATTGATATACAGATAGCTGTGTAGATATTTGCATGTTCATACAGATAGCGGTGTAGATATTTCCATGTTCATACAGATAGCGGTGTAGATATTTCCATGTTCATACAGATAGCGGTGTAGGTATTTCCATGTTCATACAGATAGCGGTGTAGATATTTCCATGTTCATACAGATAGCGGTGTAGATATTTCCATGTTCAGTTAGCGGTGTAGATATTTCCATGTTCAGTTAGCGGTGTAGATATTTCCATGTTCATACAGATGGCGGTGTAGATATTTCCATGTTCATACAGATAGCGGAGTAGATATTTCCATGTTCATACAGATGGCGGTGTAGACATTCCCATGTTCATACAGATAGCTGTGTAGATATTTGCATGTTCATACAGATAGCGGTGTAGGTATTTCCATGTTCATACAGATAGCGGTGTAGATATTTCCATATTCATACAGATAGCGGTGTAGATATTTCCATGTTCATACAGTTAGCGGTGTAGATATTTCCATGTTCATACAGATGGCGGTGTAGATATTTCCATGTTCATACAGATGTCGGTGTAGATATTTCCATGTTTATAGATATGGCGGTGTAGATATTTTCATGTTTACACAGATGGCGGTGTAGATATTTCCATGTTTACACAGATAGAGGTGTAGACATTTCCATGTTTACACAGATAGCATTGTGGATATTTCCATGTTTATGCAGATAGCGGTGTAGATATTTCCATGTTTATACAGATAGCGGTGCGGTTATTTCCATGTTTATACACATAGTGGTGGAGATATTTCCATGTTTATACAGTTAGCGGTGTAGATATTTCCATCTTATTAAAGATGGCGGTGTAGATATGTCCATGTTCGTACAGATGGCGGTGTAGATATTTCCATGTTCATACAGATGGCGGTGTAGATATTTTGAAGTTTATAGAGATAGCGCTGTAGTTATTTCCATATTTATAGAGAAATCTGTGTAGATATTTCCATGTATATTCGGATAGCTGTGTAGATATTTCCATGTTCATGCAGATGCCGGTGTACATATATCCATATTCATACAGATGGCGGTGTAGATAGTTCCATGTTCATACAAATTGCGGTGTAGATATTTTCATGATCATAGAGATGGCGGTGTAGATATTTCCAGGTTCATACAAATGGCGGTGTAGATATTTCCATGTTCATAGAGATGGCGGTGTAGATATTTCCATGTTTATACAGATAGCAGTGTAGTTATTTCCATGTTTATATAGATAGCAGTGTAGATATTTCCATTGATATACAGATAGCCGTGTAGATATTTGCATGTTCATACAGATAGCGGTGTAGATATTTCCATGTTCATACAGATAGCGGTGTAGATATTTCCATGTTCATACAGATAGCGGTGTAGGTATTTCCATGTTCATACAGATATCGGTGTAGATATTTCCATGTTCATACAGATAGCGGTGTAGATATTTCCATGTTCATACAGTTAGCGGTGTAGATATTTCCATGTTCATACAGATGGCGGTGTAGATATTTCCATGTTCATACAGATGTCGGTGTGGATATTTCCATGTTCATACAGATAGCGGTGTAGATATTTGCATGTTCATACAGATAGCGGTGTAGATATTTCCATGTTCATACAGATAGCGGTGTAGATATTTTCATGTTCATACCCATAGCGTTGTAGACATTTCCATGTTCATACATTTAGCGGCGTAGATATTTCCATGTTCTTACAGATGGCGGTGAAGATATTTACATGTTCATACAGATGGCGGTGTAGATATTTCCATGTTTGTACGGATGGCAGTGTAGATATTTCCATATTCGTACAGGTGGCGGTGTGGTTATTTCCATGTTTATACAGATAGCAGTGTAGATATTTCCATGTTTATAGAGATAGCAGTGTAGATATTTCCATTGATATACAGATAGCTCTGTAGATATGTGCATGTTCATACAGATAGCGGTGTAGATATTTCCATTTTCGTACAGATAGCGGGGTAGATAATTCCATGTTCATACAGATAGCAGTGTAGATATTTCCATGCTCATACAGAAACCGCTGTAGATATTTCCATGTTCATACAGATAGCGGTGTAGATATTTCCATGTTCATACAGTTAGCGGTGTAGATATTTCCATGTTCTTACAGATGGCGGTGTAGATATTTACATGTTCATACAGATGGCGGTGTAGATATCTCCATGTTCGTACAGACGGTGGTGTAGTTATGTCCACCTTCATAGAGATGGTGGTGTAGATATTTCCATGTTTATGCAGATAGCGGTATAGATATTTCCATGTTTATACAGATAGCGGTGTAGATATTTCCATTTTTATACAGATAACAGTGTAGATATTTCCATGTTTATAGAGATAGTGGTGTAGATAATTTCAATTTTATACAGGTAGCAGTGTAGCTATTTCCAAGTTCATACATATTGCGGTGTAGATATTTCCATGTTTATAGAGATGGCGGTGTAGATATTTCCATGTTCATACAGACGGCGGTGTAGATATTTCCATGTTTATAGAGATGGCGGTGTAGATACTTCCATGTTTACACAGATGACGGTGTAGTTATTTCCATGTTTACACAGATCGCGGTGTAGGCATTTCCATGTTTACGCCGATAGCGGTGTGGATATTTCCATGTTTATGCAGATAGCGGTGTAGATATTTCCATGTTTATACAGATAGCAGTGCGGATATTTCCATGTTCATACAGATAGTTGGGCAGTTATTTCCATGTTTATACAGATAGCGGTGTAGATATTTCCATCTTAATACAGATGGCTGTGTAGATATGTCCATGTTAGTACAGATGGCGGTGTAGATATTTCCATGTTCATACCGATGGCGGTGTAGATATTTTGAAGTTTATAGAGATAGCGCTGTAGTTATTTCCATATTTATAGAGAAATCTGTGTAGATATTTCCATGTATATGCAGATAGCGGTGTAGATATTTCCATGTTCATCCAGATGCCGGTGTAGATATATCCATGCTCATACAGATGGCGGTGAAGATATTTCCATCTTCATACAGATGGCAGTGTAGATATTTCCACGTTTATAGAGATGGCGGTGTAGATATTTCCATGTTCATACAGATGACGGTGTAGATATTTCCATGTTTATAGGGATTTCAGTGTAGATATTTTCATGTTTACACAGATGGCGGTGTAGATATTTCCATGTTTACACAGATAGCGGTGTAGACATTTCCATGTTTACACAGATGGCGGTGTGGATATTTCCATGTTTATGTAGATAGCAGTGTAGTTATTTCCATGTTTATACACATAGCGGTGCGGAAATTTCCATGTTTATACAGATAGTTGGGCAGATATTTCCATGTTTATACAGATAGCAGTGTAGATATTTCCATCTTAATACAGATGGCGGTGTAGATATGTCCATGTTCGTATAGATGGCAGTGTAGGTATTTCCATGTTCATACAGATGGCGGTGTACATATTTCGAAGTTTATAGAGATAGCACTGTTGTTATTTCCGTACTTATAGAGAAATCTGTGTAGATATTTCCATGTATATTCAGATAGCTGTGTAGATATTTCCATGTTCATGCAGATAGCAGTGTAGATATGTCCATGTTCATCCAGATGCCGGTGTACATATATCCATGTTCATACAGATGGCGATGAAGATATTTCCAAGTTCATACAGATGGCGTTGTAGATATTTCCATGTTCATACAAATGCTGGTGTAGATATTTCCCTGTTCATAGAGATGGCGGTGTAGATATTTCCATGTTCATACAAATAGCGATGTAGATATTTCCATGTTCATAGAGATGGTGGTGTAGATATTTCCATGTTTATACAGATAGCAGTGTAGTTATTTTCATGTTTATAGAGATAGCAGTGTAGATATTTCCATTGATATAGAGATAGGTGTGTAGATATTTGCATGTTCATACAGATAGCGGTGTGGATATTTCCATGTTCATACAGATAACGGTGTAGATATTTCCATGTTCATGCAGAAAGCGGTGTAGATATTTCCATGTTCATACCAATAGCAGTGTAGATATTTCCATGTCCATACAGTTAGCGGTGTAGATATTTCCATGTTCATACAGATGGCGGTGAGGATGTTTCCATGTTCATAGAGATGGTGGTGTGGGTATTTCCTTGTTTATAGAGATGGCGGTCTAGATATTTCCATGTTTATAGAGATAGAGGTGTAGTTATTTCCAAGCTAATAGAGACAGCGTTGTAGATATTTCCATGTTTATACAGATAGCGGTGAAGATATTTCCATGTTTATACAGATAGCGGTGTAGATATTTGCATGTTTATACAGATAACAGTGTAGATGTTTCCATGTTTATAGAGATAGTGGTGTAGATAATTTCAATTTTATACAGATAGCAGTGTAGATATTTCCAAGTTCATACAGATAGCGGTGTAGATATTTCCACCTTTATAGATATGGCGGTGTAGATATTTCCATGTTCATACAGATGGCGGTGTAGATATTTCCATGTTTATAGAGATGGCGGTGTAGATATTTTCATGTTTACACAGATGGCGGTGTAGATATTTCCATGTTTACACAGATAGCGCTGTAGACATTTACATCTTTACACAGATATCGGTGTGGATATTTCCATGTTCATACAGATAGCGGTGTAGATATTTCCATGTTCATACAGATAGCGGTGTAGATATTTCCATGTTCATGCAGATAGCGGTGTAGATATTTCCATGTTCATACCAATAGCAGTGTAGATATTACCATGTCCATACAGTTAGCGGTGTAGATATTTCCATGTTCATACTGATGGCGGTGTAGATAATTCCATGTTCATAGAGATGGCGGTGTAGGTATTTCCATGTTTATAGAGATGGCGGTGTAGATATTTTCATGATTATAGAGATGGCGGTGTTCATGTTTCCATGTTCATACAAATGGCGGTGTAGATATTTCCATGTTCATAGAGATGGCGGTGTAGATATTTCCATGTTCATACAAATGGCGGTGTAGATATTTCCATGTTCATAGAGATGGCGGTGTAGATATTTCCATGTTTATACAGATAGCAGTGTAGTTATTTCCATGTTTATAGAGATAGCGGTGTAGATAATTTCAGTTTTATACCGATAGCTGGGTAGATATTTGCATGTTCATACAGATAGCGGTGTAGATATTTCCATGTTCATACAGATAGCGGTGTAGATATTTCCATGTTCATACAGATAGCGGTGTAGATATTTCCATGTTCATGCAGATAGCGGTGTAGATATTTCAATGTTCATACCAATAGTGGTGTAGATATTTCCATGTCCATACAGTTTGCGGTGTATATATTTCCATGTTCATACAGATGGCGGTGTAGATATTTCAATGTTTATACAGGTAGTAGTGTAGATATCTCCATGTTTATAGAGATAGTGGTGTAGACACTTCCCTGTTTTGCAGATAGCAGTGTAGATATTTCCATGTTTATACAGATAGCGGTGTAGATATTTCCATGTTTATACAGATAGCGTTGTAGATATTTCCATGCTTATACACTTAGCGGTGTAGATATTTCCATGTTTATACAGATAGCGGTGTAGGTATTTCCATTTTTATAGTGATGGCGCTGTGGATACTTCCATGTTCAAACAGATGGCGCTGTAGAAATTTCCATGTTTACACAGATAGCGGTGTAGACATTTCCATGTTTACACAGATACCGTTGTAGATATTTCCATGTTTATAGAGATAGCGGTGTAGATATTTCCATGTTTATACAGATAGCTGTGAAGATATTTCCATGTTTATAAAGATAGCGGTGTAGATATTTCCATGTTCATACAGATAGCGGTTTAGGTATTTTCATGTTTATATAGATAGCCGTGTAGATATTTCCATGTTTTTACAGATATCCTTGTAGGTATTTCCATGTTTATACAGATGGCGGTGTAGATATTTCCATGTTTACACAGATAGCGCTGTAGACATTTACATGTTTACACAGATATCGGTGTGGATATTTCCATGTTCATACAGATAGCGGTGTAGATATTTCCATGTTCATACACATAGCGGTGTAGATATTTCCATGTTCATGCAGATAGCGGCGTAGATATTTCCATGTTCATACCAATAGCAGTGTAGATATTTCCATGTCCATACAGTTAGCGGTGTAGATATTTCCATGTTCATACTGATGGCGGTGTAGATATTTCCATGTTCATACAGATGGCGGTGTAGGTATTTCCATGTTTATAGAGATGGCAGTGTAGATATTTCCATGATTATAGAGATGGCGGTGTTCATGTTTCCATGTTCATACAAATGGCGGTGTAGATATTTCCATGTTCATAGAGATGGCGGTGTATATATTTCCATGTTCATACAAATGGCGGTGTAGATATTTCCATGTTCATAGAGATGGCGGTGTAGATATTTCCATGTTTATACAGATAGCAGTGTAGTTATTTCCATGTTTATAGAGATAGCGGTGTAGATAATTTCAATTTTATACAGATAGCTGGGTAGATATTTGCATGTTCATACAGATAGCGGTGTAGATATTTCCATGTTCATACAGATAGCGGTGTAGATATTTCCATGTTCATACAGATAGCGGTGTAGATATTTCCATGTTCATGCAGATAGCGGTGTAGATATTTCCATGTTCATACCAATAGTGGTGTAGATATTTCCATGTCCATACAGTTTGCGGTGTATATATTTCCATGTTCATACAGATGGCGGTGTAGATATTTACATGTCCGTACAGATGGCGGTGTAGATATTTCCATGTTCGTATGGATGGCATTGTAGTTATTTCCAGGTTCATACAGGTGGCCGTGTAGATATTTTCATGTTTACAGATAGCAGTGTAGTTATTTCCATGTTTATAGAGATAGCAGTGTAGATATTTCCATTGATATACAGATTGCTGTGTAGATATTTGCATGTTCTTTCAGATAGCGGTGTAGATATTTCCATGTTCGTACAGATAGCGGTGTAGATATTTCCATGTTCATACAGATAGCGGTGTAGATATTTCCATGTTCATACGGATAACGGTGTAGATATTTCCATGTTCATACAGATGGCGCTGTAGATATTTTCATGTTCATACAGATAGCTGTGTAGATATTTCCATGTTTATGGAGATGGTGGTGTAGATATTTCCTTGTTTATACAGATAGCGGTGTAGATATTTCCATGTTTACAGAGGTAGCGGTGTAGATATTTCCATGTTTATGCGGATAGCGGTGTAGTTATTTAAATGTTTATAGAGATAGTGGTGTAGATATTTCCATGTCCATACTGATTGCGGCATAGATATTTATTTCCATCTTAATACAGATGGTGGTGTAGATATTTCCATATTCACACAGATGGCTGTGGAGATATTTAAATGTTTATAGAGATGGCAGTGTAGATATTTCCATGTTTCTACAGATGGCGGTGTAGATATTTCCATGTTTATAGAGATGGCGGTGTAGATATCTAGATGTTTATACATACAGCAGTTTAGATATTTCCATGTTCATGCAGTAGCGGTGTAGATATTTCTATGTATATACAGATAGCGGTGTGGATATTTCCATGTTTTTACAGATGGCAGTGTAGATATTTCCATGTTTATAGAGATGGCGGAGTAGCTATTTCCTTGTTTATACAGATAGCGGTGTAGATATTTGCATGTTTATAGAGATAGCGGTGTAGATATTTCCATGTTCATACAGATAGCGGTGTAGATTTTCCATGTTCACACAGATGGCGGTGTAGATATTTCAATGTTTATACAGGTAGTAGTGTAGATATCTCCATGTTTATAGAGATAGTGGTGTAGACACTTCCCTGTTTTGCAGATAGCAGTGTAGATATTTCCATGTTTATACAGATAGCGGTGTAGATATTTCCATGTTTATACAGATAGCGTTGTAGATATTTCCATGCTTATACACTTAGCGGTGTAGATATTTCCATGTTTATACAGATAGCGGTGTAGGTATTTCCATTTTTATAGTGATGGCGCTGTGGATACTTCCATGTTCAAACAGATTGCGCTGTAGAAATTTCCATGTTTACGCAGATAGCGGTGTAGACATTTCCATGTTTACACAGATACCGTTGTAGATATTTCCATGTTTATAGAGATAGCGGTGTAGATATTTCCATGTTTATACAGATAGCTGTGAAGATATTTCCATGTTTATAAAGATAGCGGTGTAGATATTTCCATGTTCATACAGATAGCGGTTTAGGTATTTTCATGTTTATACAGATAGCGGTGTAGATATTTCCATGTTTTTACAGATATCCTTGTAGGTATTTCCATGTTTATACAGATGGCGGTGTAGATATTTCCATGTTTTTACAGATGGCGGTGTAGGTATTTCCATGTTTATGGAGATGGCGGTCTAGATACTTTCATGTTTAAGGAAATAGCGGTGTAGTTATTTCCACGTTTAGAGAGATAGCGGAGTTGATATTTCCATGTTCATTCAGATAGCGGTGTAGATATTTCCATGTTCATACAGATAGCGGTGTAGATACTTCCATGTTCATTCAGATGGCGGAGTAGTTATTGCCATGTTTATAGAGATAGCGGTGAAGATGCCTCTATGTTTATACAGAT
Source organism: Gorilla gorilla gorilla (assembly GCF_029281585.2). NCBI lineage: Eukaryota > Metazoa > Chordata > Mammalia > Primates > Hominidae > Gorilla > Gorilla gorilla. The sequence continues at coordinate 10,893,646 of NC_073234.2, read as the reverse complement.
GGCGCTGTAGATATATTCATTTTCATACGGATAGCGGTGTAGGTATTTCCATGTTTATAGAGATGGCGGTGTAGATATTTCCTTGTTTATACAGATAGCGGTGAAGATATTTCCATGTTCATAGAGATAGCCGTGTAGATATTTCCATGTTTATACAGATAGCAGTGTAGGTATTTCCATGTTCATACAGATTGCGGTGTAGATATTTGCATCTTTATGCATTTGGCGGCATAGATATTTAAATGTTCATACAGATTGCGGTGTAGATATTTCCATGGTTATAGAGAGGGCGGTGTTAATGTTTCCATGTTTATACAGATGGTGGTGTAGATATTTCCATGTTTATACAGATGGCGGTGTAGATATTTCTATGTTTATAGAGATGGCGTTGTAGATATTTCCATGTTTATACGAATGGCCATGTAGATATTTCCATATTCATACAGATGGCGGTGTAGATATTTCCATGTTTACACAGATGGCAGTGTAGATATTTCCATGTATACACAGATAGAGTTGTAGATATTTCTATGTTTATAGAGATAGCGGTGTAGATTTTTCCATGTTTATACCGTAGGCGGTGTACATATTTCCATCTTCATAGAGATGGAGTTGTAGATATTTCCATGTTCATAGAGAGTGCGGTATAGATATTTCCGTGTTTATAAAGATGGCGGTGTAGATATTTCCGTTTTTAGAGAGATGGCGGTTTAGATATTTTCATGTTTATAGTGATAGCCGTGTAGATATTTCCATGTTTATACAGATGGCGCTGTAGATATTTTCATGTTCATACAGATAGCGGTGTAGATATTTCCATGTTTATAGAGATGGCAGTGTAGATATTTCCTTGTTTATACAGATAGCGGTGTAGATATTTCCATGTTAACAGAGGAAGCGGTGTAGATATTTCTATGATTATGCAGATAGCGGTGTAGATATTTAAATGTTTATACAGATAGCGGTGTAGATATTTCCATGTCCATACTGATTGCAGTGTAGATATATATTTCCATCTTTATACAGATGGTGGTGTAGATATTTCCATATTCTCACAAATGGCTGTGTAGATATTTACATGTTTATAGAGATGGCAGTGTAGATACTTCCATGTTTCTACAGATGGCGGTGTAGATTTTTCCATGTTCATACAGTAGGGGTGTAGATATTTCTATGTATATACAGAAAGCGGTGTGGATATTTCCATGTTTTTACAGATGGCAGTTTAGATATTTCCATGTTTATAGAGATGGCGGTGTAGCTATTTCCTTGTTTATACAGAAAGCTTTGAAGATATTTGCAAGTTTATACAGATAGCGGTGTAGATATTTCCAAGTTCATACAGATAGCGGTGTAGATATTTCCATGTTCATAAAGATGGCGGTGTAGATATTTCCATGGTCATACAGATGGCGGTGTAGATATTTCCATGTTTACAGAGAAAGTGGTGTAGGAACTTTCATCTTGATACACATAGTGGTGCAGATATTTCCAAGTTTATAGAGATAGCGGTGTAGATATTTCCATGTTCATACAGTTAGCGGTGTAGATATTTCCATGTTCATACAGATGGCATTGTAGATATTTACATGTTCATACAGACGGCGGTGTAGATATTTCCATGTTCATACAGATGGCAGTGTAGATATTTCCGTGTTCATACAGATAGCGGTGTAGATATTTCCATGTTCATACAGATAGCGGTGTAGATATTTCCCTGTTCATACAGTTAGCGGTGTAGATATTTCCATGTTCATACAGATGGCGGTGCAGATATTTACATGTTCATACAGATGGCGGTGTAGATATTTCCATGTTCGTACGGATGGCGGTGTAGATATTTCCATGTTTGTAGAGATGGCGGTGTAGATATTTCCATGTTTATGCAGATAGCGGTATAGATATTTCCATGTTTATACAGATGGCGATGTAGATATTTCCATGTTTATAGAGATGGCGGTCTAGATATTACCATGTTTACAGAGATATTGGTGTAGTTATTTCCAAGTTTATAGAGACAGCGTTGTAGATATTTCCATGTTTATACAGATAGCGGTGTAGATATTTCCATGTTTATACAGATAGCGGTTTAGGTGTTTTCATGTTTATACAGATAGCGGTGTAGATATTTCCATGTTTTTACAGATATCCTTGTAGGTATTTCCATGTTTGTACAGATGGCGGTGTAGATATTTCCATGTTTATACAGATGTCGGTGTAGGTATTTCCATGTTTATGGAGATGGCAGTCTAGATACTTTCATGTTTAAGGAAATAGCGGTGTAGTTATTTCCACGTTTAGAGAGATAGCGGAGTTGATATTTCCATGTTCATTCAGATAGCGGTGTAGATATTTCCATGTTCATACAGATAGCGGTGTAGATACTTCCATGTTCATTCAGATGGCGGAGTAGTTATTGCCATGTTTATAGAGATAGCGTTGAAGATGCCTCTATGTTTATACAGATGGCGCTGTAGATATATTCATTTTCATACGGATAGCGGTGTAGGTATTTCCATGTTTATAGAGATGGCGGTGTAGATATTTCCTTGTTTATACAGATAGCTGTGTAGATATTTGCATGTTCGTACAGATTGCGGTGAAGATATTTCCATGTTTATACAGATAGCGGTGTAGATATTTCCATGTTTATACAGATAGCGGTGTAGGTATTTCTATGTTTATAGAGATAGTGGTGTAGATAATTTCAATTTTACACAGAGAGCAGTGTAGACATTTCCAAGTTCATATAGATAGCGGTGTAGATATTTCCATGTTCATACAGATAGCGGTGTAGATATTTCCATGTTCATACAGTTAGCGGTGTAGATATTTCCATGTTCATACAGATGGCGGTGTAGATATTTGCATGTTCATACAGATGGCGGTGTAGATATTTCCATGTTCATACAGATAGCGGTGTAGATATTTCCATGTTCATACAGATGGCGGTGTAGATATTTACATGTTCATACAGATGGCGGTGTAGATATTTCCATGTTCGTACGGATGGCAGTGTAGATATTTCCATGTTCATACAGGTGGCGGTGTAGATATTTCCATGTTTATACAGATAGCAGTGTAGTTATTTCCATGTTTATGGAGACAGATTTGTAGATATTTCCATTGATATACAGATAGCTGTGTAGATATTTGCATGTTCATACAGATAACGGTGTAGATATTTCCATGTTCGTACAGATAGCGGTGTAGATATTTCCATGTTCATACAGAGAGCGGTGTAGATATTTCCATGTTCATACAGATAACGGTGTAGATATTTCCATGCTCATACAGATAGGGGTGTAGATATTTCCAAGTTCATACAGATAGCGGTGTAGATATTTCCATGTTCATAGAGATGGCGGTGTAGATATTTCCATGTTTCTGCAGTTTGCGGTATAGATATTTCCATGTTTATACAGATGGTGGTGTAGACATTTCCATGTTTATAGAGATGGCGGTCTAGATATTTCAATGTTTACGGAGATAGTGGTGTAGTTATTTCCAAGTTTATAGAGACAGCGTTGTAGATATTTCCATGTTTATACTGATAGCGGTGAAGATATTTCCATGTTTATACAGTTAGCGGTGTAGATATTTCCATGTTCATACAGATAGCAGTGTAGATATTTCCATGTTTATAGGGATGGCGGTGTAGATACTTTCATGTTTACACAGATGGCGGTGTAGATATTTCAATGTTTACATAGATAGCGGTGTAGACATTTCCATGTTTACACAGATAGCGATGTGGATATTTCCATGTTTTTGCAGATAGCAGTGTAGATATTTCCATGTTTATACAGATAGCGGTGTGGATATTTCCATGTTTATTCAGATAGCGGTGCGGATATTTGCATGTTTATACAGATAGTTGGGCAGATATTTCCATGTTTATACAGATAGCGGTGTAGATATTTCCATCTTAATACAGATGTGCGGTGTAGATATGTCCATGTTCGTACAGATGGCGGTGTAGATATTTCTATGTTCATACAGATGGCGGTGTAGATATTTCCAAGTTTATAGAGATAGCGCTGTAGATATTTCCATATTTATAGAGAAATCTGTGTAGATATTTCCATGTATATTCAGATAGCAGTGTAGATATTTCCATGTTCATGCAGATAGCGGTATAGATATTTCCATGTTCATCCAGATGCTGGTGTACATATATCCATGTTCATACAGATGGCGGTGAAGGTTTTTCCATGTTCATACAGATGACGCTGTAGGTATTTCCATGTTCATACCAATGGCGGTGTAGTTACTTCCATGTTCATAGAGATGGCGGTGTACATATTTCCAGGTTCATACAAATGGCGGTGTAGATATTTCCATGTTCATAGAGATGGCGGTGTAGATATTTCCATGTTTGTACAGATAGCAGTGTAGTTATTTCCATGTTTATAGAGATACCAGTGTGGATATTTCCATTGATATACAAATAGCTGTGTAGATATTTGCATGTTCATACAGATAGCGGTGTAGATATTTCCATGTTCATACAGATAGCGGTGTAGATATTTCCTTGTTCATACAGATAGCGGTTTAGATATTTCCATGTTCATACAGAGAGCGGTGTAGATATTTCCATGTTCATACAGATAGCGGTGTAGATACTTCCATGTTCATACAGTTAGCGGTGTAGATATTTCCATGTTCATACTGATGGCGGTGTAGATATTTCCGTATTCATACAGATAGCGGTGTAGCTATTTCCACGTTTATAGAGATGGCGGTGTAGATATTTCCATGTTCATACAGAGGACGGTGTACATATTTCCATGTTTATAGGGATGGCGGTGTATATATTTTCATGTTTACACAGATGGCCGTGTAGATATATCCATGTTTACACAGATAGCGGTGTAGACATTTCCATGTTTACACAGATAGCGGTGTGGATATTTCCATGTTTATGCAGATAGCAGTGTAGATATTTCCATGTTTATACAGGTAGCGGTGTGGATATTTCCATGTTTATTCAGATAGCGGTGCGGATATTTGCATGTTTATACAGATAGTTGGGCAGATATTTCCATGTTTATACAGATAGCGGTGTAGATATTTCCATCTTAATACAGATGGCGGTGTATATATGTCCATGTTCGTACAGATGGCGGTGTAGATATTTCCATGTTCAAACCGATGGCGGTGTAGATATTTCGAAGTTTATAGAGATAGCGATGTAGTTATTTCCATATTTATAGAGAAATCTGTGTAGATACTTCCACGTATATTCGGATAGCTCTGTAGATATTTCCATGTTCATGCAGATTACGGTGTAGATATTTCCATGTTCATACAGATGCCGGTGTACATATATCCATGTTCATACAGATGGCGGTGAAGATATTTCCATGTTCATACAGATGGCGGTGTAGGTATTTCCATGTTCATACAAATGGCGGTGTAGATATTTCCATGTTCATAGAGATGGCGGTGTAGATATTTCCAGGTTCATACAAATGGCGGTGTAGATATTTCCATGTTCATAGAGATGGCGGTGTAGATATTTCCATGTTTATACAGATAGCAGTGTAGTTATTTCCATGTTTATAGAGATAGCAGTGTGGATATTTCCATTGATATACAGATAGCTGTGTAGATATTTGCATGTTCATACAGATAACGGTGTAGATATTTTCATGTTCATACAGATAGCGGTGTAGATATTTCCATGTTCATACCAATAGCGGTGTAGACATTTCCATGTTCATACATTTAGCGGTGTAGAGATTTCCAAGTTCATACAGATGGCGGTGAAGATATTTCCATGTTCATACAGATGGCGGTGTAGATATTTCCATGTTTGTACGGATGGCACTGTAGATATTTCCATATTCATACAGGTGGCGGTGTAGTTATTTCCATGTTTAAACAGATAGCAGTGTAGTTATTTCCGTGTAAATAGAGATAGCTGTGTAGATGTTTCCATTGGTATACAGATAGCTGTGTAGATATTTGCATGTTCACACAGATAGCGGTGTAGATATTTCCATGTTCGTACAGATAGCGGTGTTGATATTTCCATGTTCATGCAGATAGCGGTATAGTTATTTCTATGTTCATACAGATAACGGTGTAGATATTTCCATGTTCATACCGATGGCGGTGTAGTTACTTCCATGTTCATAGAGATGGCGGTGTAAATATTTCCAGGTTCATACAAATGGCGGTGTAGATATTTCCATGTTCATAGAGATGGCGGTGTAGATATTTCCATGTTTGTACAGATAGCAGTGTAGTTATTTCCATGTTTATAGAGATACCAGTGTGGATATTTCCATTGATATACAAATAGCTGTGTAGATATTTGCATGTTCATACAGATAGCGGTGTAGATATTTCCATGTTCATACAGATAGCGGTGTAGATATTTCCTTGTTCATACAGATAGCGGTTTAGATATTTCCATGTTCATACAGAGAGCGGTGTAGATATTTCCATGTTCATACAGATAGCGGTGTAGATACTTCCATGTTCATACAGTTAGCGGTGTAGATATTTCCATGTTCATACTGATGGCGGTGTAGATATTTCCGTATTCATACAGATAGCGGTGTAGCTATTTCCACGTTTATAGAGATGGCGGTGTAGATATTTCCATGTTCATACAGAGGACGGTGTACATATTTCCATGTTTATAGGGATGGCGGTGTATATATTTTCATGTTTACACATATGGCGGTGTAGATATATCCATGTTTACACAGATAGCGGTGTAGACATTTCCATGTTTACACAGATAGCGGTGTGGATATTTCCATGTTTATGCAGATAGCAGTGTAGATATTTCCATGTTTATACAGATAGCGGTGTGGATATTTCCATGTTTATTCAGATAGCGGTGCGGATATTTGCATGTTTATACAGATAGTTGGGCAGATATTTCCATGTTTATACAGATAGCGGTGTAGATATTTCCATCTTAATACAGATGGCGGTGTATATATGTCCATGTTCGTACAGATGGCGGTGTAGATATTTCCATGTTCATACCGATGGCGGTGTAGATATTTCGAAGTTTATAGAGATAGCGATGTAGTTTTTGCCATATTTATAGAGAAATCTGTGTAGATACTTCCAAGTATATTCGGATAGCTCTGTAGATATTTCCATGTTCATGCAGATTACGGTGTAGATATTTCCATGTTCATACAGATGCCGGTGTACATATATCCATGTTCATACAGATGGCGGTGAAGATATTTCCATGTTCATACAGATGGCGGTGTAGGTATTTCCATGTTCATACAAATGGCAGTGTAGATATTTCCATGTTTTAGAGATGGCGGTGTAGATATTTCCAGGTTCATACAATTGGCGGTGTAGATATTTCCATGTTCATAGAGATGGCGGTGTAGATATTTCCATGTTTATACAGATAGCAGTGTAGTTATTTCCATGTTTATAGAGATAGCAGTGTGGATATTTCCATTGATATACAGATAGCTGTGTAGATATTTGCATGTTCATACAGATAACGGTGTAGATATTTTCATGTTCATACAGATAGCGGTGTAGATATTTCCATGTTCATACCAATAGCGGTGTAGACATTTCCATGTTCATACATTTAGCGGTGTAGAGATTTCCAAGTTCATACAGATGGCGGTGAAGATATTTCCATGTTCATACAGATGGCGGTGTAGATATTTCCATGTTTGTACGGATGGCACTGTAGATATTTCCATGTTCATACAGGTGGCGGTGTAGTTATTTCCATGTTTAAACAGATAGCAGTGTAGTTATTTCCGTGTAAATAGAGATAGCTGTGTAGATGTTTCCATTGGTATACAGATAGCTGTGTAGATATTTGCATGTTCACACAGATAGCGGTGTAGATATTTCCATGTTCGTACAGATAGCGGTGTTGATATTTCCATGTTCATGCAGATAGCGGTATAGTTATTTCTATATTCATACAGATAACGGTGTAGATATTTCCATGTTCATACAGACAGCGGTGTAGATATTTCCATGTTCATACAGATAGCGGTGTAGATATTTCCATGTTCATACAGATGGCGGTGTAGATATTTACATGTTCATACAGATGGCGGTATAGATATTTCAATGTTCGAACAGATGGCGGTGTAGATATTTCCATGTTCATACAGATGGCGGTGTAGATATTTCGAAGTTTATAGAGATAGCGCTGTAGTTATTTCCATATTTATAGAGCAATCTGTGTAGATATTTCCATGTATATTCAGATAGCTGTGTAGGTATTTCCATGTTCATGCAGATAGCGGTGTAGATATTTCCAAGTTCATCCAGATGCCGGTGTACATATATCCATGTTCATACAGATGGCGGTGAAGATATTTCCATGTTCATACTGATGGTGGTGTAGATATTTCCATGTTCATACAAATGGCGGCGTAGATATTTCCATGTTCATAGAGATGGCGGTGTAGATATTTCCTGGTTCATACAAATGGTGGTGTAGATATTTCCATGTTCATGGAGATGGCGGTGTAGATATTTCCATGTTTATACAGATTGCAGTGTAGTTATTTTCATGTTTATAGAGATACCAGTGTGGATATTTCCATTGATATACAGATAGCTGTGTAGATATTTGCATGTTCATACAGATAACGGTGTAGATATTTTCATGTTCATACAGATAGCGGTGTAGATATTTCCATGTTCATACCAATAGCGGTGTAGACATTTCCATGTTCATACATTTAGCGGTGTAGAGATTTCCAAGTTCATACAGATGGCGGTGAAGATATTTCCATGTTCATACAGATGGCGGTGTAGATATTTCCATGTTTGTACGGATGGCACTGTAGATATTTCCATATTCATACAGGTGGCGGTGTAGTTATTTCCATGTTTAAACAGATAGCAGTGTAGTTATTTCCGTGTAAATAGAGATAGCTGTGTAGATGTTTCCATTGGTATACAGATAGCTGTGTAGATATTTGCATGTTCACACAGATAGCGGTGTAGATATTTCCATGTTCGTACAGATAGCGGTGTTGATATTTCCATGTTCATGCAGATAGCGGTATAGTTATTTCTATGTTCATACAGATAACGGTGTAGATATTTCCATGTTCATACCGATGGCGGTGTAGTTACTTCCATGTTCATAGAGATGGCGGTGTAAATATTTCCAGGTTCATACAAATGGCGGTGTAGATATTTCCATGTTCATAGAGATGGCGGTGTAGATATTTCCATGTTTGTACAGATAGCAGTGTAGTTATTTCCATGTTTATAGAGATACCAGTGTGGATATTTCCATTGATATACAAATAGCTGTGTAGATATTTGCATGTTCATACAGATAGCGGTGTAGATATTTCCATGTTCATACAGATAGCGGTGTAGATATTTCCTTGTTCATACAGATAGCGGTTTAGATATTTCCATGTTCATACAGAGAGCGGTGTAGATATTTCCATGTTCATACAGATAGCGGTGTAGATACTTCCATGTTCATACAGTTAGCGGTGTAGATATTTCCATGTTCATACTGATGGCGGTGTAGATATTTCCGTATTCATACAGATAGCGGTGTAGCTATTTCCACGTTTATAGAGATGGCGGTGTAGATATTTCCATGTTCATACAGAGGACGGTGTACATATTTCCATGTTTATAGGGATGGCGGTGTATATATTTTCATGTTTACACATATGGCGGTGTAGATATATCCATGTTTACACAGATAGCGGTGTAGACATTTCCATGTTTACACAGATAGCGGTGTGGATATTTCCATGTTTATGCAGATAGCAGTGTAGATATTTCCATGTTTATACAGATAGCGGTGTGGATATTTCCATGTTTATTCAGATAGCGGTGCGGATATTTGCATGTTTATACAGATAGTTGGGCAGATATTTCCATGTTTATACAGATAGCGGTGTAGATATTTCCATCTTAATACAGATGGCGGTGTATATATGTCCATGTTCGTACAGATGGCGGTGTAGATATTTCCATGTTCATACCGATGGCGGTGTAGATATTTCGAAGTTTATAGAGATAGCGATGTAGTTATTGCCATATTTATAGAGAAATCTGTGTAGATACTTCCAAGTATATTCGGATAGCTCTGTAGATATTTCCATGTTCATGCAGATTACGGTGTAGATATTTCCATGTTCATACAGATGCCGGTGTACATATATCCATGTTCATACAGATGGCGGTGAAGATATTTCCATGTTCATACAGATGGCAGTGTAGGTATTTCCATGTTCATACAAATGGCAGTGTAGATATTTCCATGTTTTAGAGATGGCGGTGTAGATATTTCCAGGTTCATACAATTGGCGGTGTAGATATTTCCATGTTCATAGAGATGGCGGTGTAGATATTTCCATGTTTATACAGATAGCAGTGTAGTTATTTCCATGTTTATAGAGATAGCAGTGTGGATATTTCCATTGATATACAGATAGCTGTGTAGATATTTGCATGTTCATACAGATAACGGTGTAGATATTTTCATGTTCATACAGATAGCGGTGCAGATATTTACATGTTCATACAGATGGCGGTGTAGATATTTCCATGTTCGTACGGATGGCGGTGTAGATATTTCCGTGTTCATACAGATAGCGGTGTAGATATTTCCATGTTCATACAGATAGCGGTGTAGATATTTCCCTGTTCATACAGTTAGCGGTGTAGATATTTCCATGTTCATACAGATGGCGGTGCAGATATTTACATGTTCATACAGATGGCGGTGTAGATATTTCCATGTTCGTACGGATGGCGGTGTAGATATTTCCATGTTTGTAGAGATGGCGGTGTAGATATTTCCATGTTTATGCAGATAGCGGTATAGATATTTCCATGTTTATACAGATGGCGATGTAGATATTTCCATGTTTATAGAGATGGCGGTCTAGATATTACCATGTTTACAGAGATATTGGTGTAGTTATTTCCAAGTTTATAGAGACAGCGTTGTAGATATTTCCATGTTTATACAGATAGCGGTGTAGATATTTCCATGTTTATACAGATAGCGGTTTAGGTGTTTTCATGTTTATACAGATAGCGGTGTAGATATTTCCATGTTTTTACAGATATCCTTGTAGGTATTTCCATGTTTGTACAGATGGCGGTGTAGATATTTCCATGTTTATACAGATGTCGGTGTAGGTATTTCCATGTTTATGGAGATGGCAGTCTAGATACTTTCATGTTTAAGGAAATAGCGGTGTAGTTATTTCCACGTTTAGAGAGATAGCGGAGTTGATATTTCCATGTTCATTCAGATAGCGGTGTAGATATTTCCATGTTCATACAGATAGCGGTGTAGATACTTCCATGTTCATTCAGATGGCGGAGTAGTTATTGCCATGTTTATAGAGATAGCGTTGAAGATGCCTCTATGTTTATACAGATGGCGCTGTAGATATATTCATTTTCATACGGATAGCGGTGTAGGTATTTCCATGTTTATAGAGATGGCGGTGTAGATATTTCCTTGTTTATACAGATAGCTGTGTAGATATTTGCATGTTCGTACAGATTGCGGTGAAGATATTTCCATGTTTATACAGATAGCGGTGTAGATATTTCCATGTTTATACAGATAGCGGTGTAGGTATTTCTATGTTTATAGAGATAGTGGTGTAGATAATTTCAATTTTACACAGAGAGCAGTGTAGACATTTCCAAGTTCATATAGATAGCGGTGTAGATATTTCCATGTTCATACAGATAGCGGTGTAGATATTTCCATGTTCATACAGTTAGCGGTGTAGATATTTCCATGTTCATACAGATGGCGGTGTAGATATTTGCATGTTCATACAGATGGCGGTGTAGATATTTCCATGTTCATACAGATAGCGGTGTAGATATTTCCATGTTCATACAGATGGCGGTGTAGATATTTACATGTTCATACAGATGGCGGTGTAGATATTTCCATGTTCGTACGGATGGCAGTGTAGATATTTCCATGTTCATACAGGTGGCGGTGTAGATATTTCCATGTTTATACAGATAGCAGTGTAGTTATTTCCATGTTTATGGAGACAGATTTGTAGATATTTCCATTGATATACAGATAGCTGTGTAGATATTTGCATGTTCATACAGATAACGGTGTAGATATTTCCATGTTCGTACAGATAGCGGTGTAGATATTTCCATGTTCATACAGAGAGCGGTGTAGATATTTCCATGTTCATACAGATAACGGTGTAGATATTTCCATGCTCATACAGATAGGGGTGTAGATATTTCCAAGTTCATACAGATAGCGGTGTAGATATTTCCATGTTCATAGAGATGGCGGTGTAGATATTTCCATGTTTCTGCAGTTTGCGGTATAGATATTTCCATGTTTATACAGATGGTGGTGTAGACATTTCCATGTTTATAGAGATGGCGGTCTAGATATTTCAATGTTTACGGAGATAGTGGTGTAGTTATTTCCAAGTTTATAGAGACAGCGTTGTAGATATTTCCATGTTTATACTGATAGCGGTGAAGATATTTCCATGTTTATACAGTTAGCGGTGTAGATATTTCCATGTTCATACAGATAGCAGTGTAGATATTTCCATGTTTATAGGGATGGCGGTGTAGATACTTTCATGTTTACACAGATGGCGGTGTAGATATTTCAATGTTTACATAGATAGCGGTGTAGACATTTCCATGTTTACACAGATAGCGATGTGGATATTTCCATGTTTTTGCAGATAGCAGTGTAGATATTTCCATGTTTATACAGATAGCGGTGTGGATATTTCCATGTTTATTCAGATAGCGGTGCGGATATTTGCATGTTTATACAGATAGTTGTGCAGATATTTCCATGTTTATACAGATAGCGGTGTAGATATTTCCATCTTAATACAGATGTGCGGTGTAGATATGTCCATGTTCGTACAGATGGCGGTGTAGATATTTCTATGTTCATACAGATGGCGGTGTAGATATTTCCAAGTTTATAGAGATAGCGCTGTAGATATTTCCATATTTATAGAGAAATCTGTGTAGATATTTCCATGTATATTCAGATAGCAGTGTAGATATTTCCATGTTCATGCAGATAGCGGTATAGATATTTCCATGTTCATCCAGATGCTGGTGTACATATATCCATGTTCATACAGATGGCGGTGAAGGTTTTTCCATGTTCATACAGATGACGCTGTAGGTATTTCCATGTTCATACCAATGGCGGTGTAGTTACTTCCATGTTCATAGAGATGGCGGTGTACATATTTCCAGGTTCATACAAATGGCGGTGTAGATATTTCCATGTTCATAGAGATGGCGGTGTAGATATTTCCATGTTTGTACAGATAGCAGTGTAGTTATTTCCATGTTTATAGAGATACCAGTGTGGATATTTCCATTGATATACAAATAGCTGTGTAGATATTTGCATGTTCATACAGATAGCGGTGTAGATATTTCCATGTTCATACAGATAGCGGTGTAGATATTTCCTTGTTCATACAGATAGCGGTTTAGATATTTCCATGTTCATACAGAGAGCGGTGTAGATATTTCCATGTTCATACAGATAGCGGTGTAGATACTTCCATGTTCATACAGTTAGCGGTGTAGATATTTCCATGTTCATACTGATGGCGGTGTAGATATTTCCGTATTCATACAGATAGCGGTGTAGCTATTTCCACGTTTATAGAGATGGCGGTGTAGATATTTCCATGTTCATACAGAGGACGGTGTACATATTTCCATGTTTATAGGGATGGCGGTGTATATATTTTCATGTTTACACAGATGGCCGTGTAGATATATCCATGTTTACACAGATAGCGGTGTAGACATTTCCATGTTTACACAGATAGCGGTGTGGATATTTCCATGTTTATGCAGATAGCAGTGTAGATATTTCCATGTTTATACAGGTAGCGGTGTGGATATTTCCATGTTTATTCAGATAGCGGTGCGGATATTTGCATGTTTATACAGATAGTTGGGCAGATATTTCCATGTTTATACAGATAGCGGTGTAGATATTTCCATCTTAATACAGATGGCGGTGTATATATGTCCATGTTCGTACAGATGGCGGTGTAGATATTTCCATGTTCAAACCGATGGCGGTGTAGATATTTCGAAGTTTATAGAGATAGCGATGTAGTTATTTCCATATTTATAGAGAAATCTGTGTAGATACTTCCACGTATATTCGGATAGCTCTGTAGATATTTCCATGTTCATGCAGATTACGGTGTAGATATTTCCATGTTCATACAGATGCCGGTGTACATATATCCATGTTCATACAGATGGCGGTGAAGATATTTCCATGTTCATACAGATGGCGGTGTAGGTATTTCCATGTTCATACAAATGGCGGTGTAGATATTTCCATGTTCATAGAGATGGCGGTGTAGATATTTCCAGGTTCATACAAATGGCGGTGTAGATATTTCCATGTTCATAGAGATGGCGGTGTAGATATTTCCATGTTTATACAGATAGCAGTGTAGTTATTTCCATGTTTATAGAGATAGCAGTGTGGATATTTCCATTGATATACAGATAGCTGTGTAGATATTTGCATGTTCATACAGATAACGGTGTAGATATTTTCATGTTCATACAGATAGCGGTGTAGATATTTCCATGTTCATACCAATAGCGGTGTAGACATTTCCATGTTCATACATTTAGCGGTGTAGAGATTTCCAAGTTCATACAGATGGCGGTGAAGATATTTCCATGTTCATACAGATGGCGGTGTAGATATTTCCATGTTTGTACGGATGGCACTGTAGATATTTCCATATTCATACAGGTGGCGGTGTAGTTATTTCCATGTTTAAACAGATAGCAGTGTAGTTATTTCCGTGTAAATAGAGATAGCTGTGTAGATGTTTCCATTGGTATACAGATAGCTGTGTAGATATTTGCATGTTCACACAGATAGCGGTGTAGATATTTCCATGTTCGTACAGATAGCGGTGTTGATATTTCCATGTTCATGCAGATAGCGGTATAGTTATTTCTATGTTCATACAGATAACGGTGTAGATATTTCCATGTTCATACCGATGGCGGTGTAGTTACTTCCATGTTCATAGAGATGGCGGTGTAAATATTTCCAGGTTCATACAAATGGCGGTGTAGATATTTCCATGTTCATAGAGATGGCGGTGTAGATATTTCCATGTTTGTACAGATAGCAGTGTAGTTATTTCCATGTTTATAGAGATACCAGTGTGGATATTTCCATTGATATACAAATAGCTGTGTAGATATTTGCATGTTCATACAGATAGCAGTGTAGATATTTCCATGTTCATACAGATAGCGGTGTAGATATTTCCTTGTTCATACAGATAGCGGTTTAGATATTTCCATGTTCATACAGAGAGCGGTGTAGATATTTCCATGTTCATACAGATAGCGGTGTAGATACTTCCATGTTCATACAGTTAGCGGTGTAGATATTTCCATGTTCATACTGATGGCGGTGTAGATATTTCCGTATTCATACAGATAGCGGTGTAGCTATTTCCACGTTTATAGAGATGGCGGTGTAGATATTTCCATGTTCATACAGAGGACGGTGTACATATTTCCATGTTTATAGGGATGGCGGTGTATATATTTTCATGTTTACACATATGGCGGTGTAGATATATCCATGTTTACACAGATAGCGGTGTAGACATTTCCATGTTTACACAGATAGCGGTGTGGATATTTCCATGTTTATGCAGATAGCAGTGTAGATATTTCCATGTTTATACAGATAGCGGTGTGGATATTTCCATGTTTATTCAGATAGCGGTGCGGATATTTGCATGTTTATACAGATAGTTGGGCAGATATTTCCATGTTTATACAGATAGCGGTGTAGATATTTCCATCTTAATACAGATGGCGGTGTATATATGTCCATGTTCGTACAGATGGCGGTGTAGATATTTCCATGTTCATACCGATGGCGGTGTAGATATTTCGAAGTTTATAGAGATAGCGATGTAGTTTTTGCCATATTTATAGAGAAATCTGTGTAGATACTTCCAAGTATATTCGGATAGCTCTGTAGATATTTCCATGTTCATGCAGATTACGGTGTAGATATTTCCATGTTCATACAGATGCCGGTGTACATATATCCATGTTCATACAGATGGCGGTGAAGATATTTCCATGTTCATACAGATGGCGGTGTAGGTATTTCCATGTTCATACAAATGGCAGTGTAGATATTTCCATGTTTTAGAGATGGCGGTGTAGATATTTCCAGGTTCATACAATTGGCGGTGTAGATATTTCCATGTTCATAGAGATGGCGGTGTAGATATTTCCATGTTTATACAGATAGCAGTGTAGTTATTTCCATGTTTATAGAGATAGCAGTGTGGATATTTCCATTGATATACAGATAGCTGTGTAGATATTTGCATGTTCATACAGATAACGGTGTAGATATTTTCATGTTCATACAGATAGCGGTGTAGATATTTCCATGTTCATACCAATAGCGGTGTAGACATTTCCATGTTCATACATTTAGCGGTGTAGAGATTTCCAAGTTCATACAGATGGCGGTGAAGATATTTCCATGTTCATACAGATGGCGGTGTAGATATTTCCATGTTTGTACGGATGGCACTGTAGATATTTCCATGTTCATACAGGTGGCGGTGTAGTTATTTCCATGTTTAAACAGATAGCAGTGTAGTTATTTCCGTGTAAATAGAGATAGCTGTGTAGATGTTTCCATTGGTATACAGATAGCTGTGTAGATATTTGCATGTTCACACAGATAGCGGTGTAGATATTTCCATGTTCGTACAGATAGCGGTGTTGATATTTCCATGTTCATGCAGATAGCGGTATAGTTATTTCTATATTCATACAGATAACGGTGTAGATATTTCCATGTTCATACAGACAGCGGTGTAGATATTTCCATGTTCATACAGATAGCGGTGTAGATATTTCCATGTTCATACAGATGGCGGTGTAGATATTTACATGTTCATACAGATGGCGGTATAGATATTTCAATGTTCGAACAGATGGCGGTGTAGATATTTCCATGTTCATACAGATGGCGGTGTAGATATTTCGAAGTTTATAGAGATAGCGCTGTAGTTATTTCCATATTTATAGAGCAATCTGTGTAGATATTTCCATGTATATTCAGATAGCTGTGTAGGTATTTCCATGTTCATGCAGATAGCGGTGTAGATATTTCCAAGTTCATCCAGATGCCGGTGTACATATATCCATGTTCATACAGATGGCGGTGAAGATATTTCCATGTTCATACTGATGGTGGTGTAGATATTTCCATGTTCATACAAATGGCGGCGTAGATATTTCCATGTTCATAGAGATGGCGGTGTAGATATTTCCTGGTTCATACAAATGGTGGTGTAGATATTTCCATGTTCATGGAGATGGCGGTGTAGATATTTCCATGTTTATACAGATTGCAGTGTAGTTATTTTCATGTTTATAGAGATACCAGTGTGGATATTTCCATTGATATACAGATAGCTGTGTAGATATTTGCATGTTCATACAGATAACGGTGTAGATATTTTCATGTTCATACAGATAGCGGTGTAGATATTTCCATGTTCATACCAATAGCGGTGTAGACATTTCCATGTTCATACATTTAGCGGTGTAGAGATTTCCAAGTTCATACAGATGGCGGTGAAGATATTTCCATGTTCATACAGATGGCGGTGTAGATATTTCCATGTTTGTACGGATGGCACTGTAGATATTTCCATATTCATACAGGTGGCGGTGTAGTTATTTCCATGTTTAAACAGATAGCAGTGTAGTTATTTCCGTGTAAATAGAGATAGCTGTGTAGATGTTTCCATTGGTATACAGATAGCTGTGTAGATATTTGCATGTTCACACAGATAGCGGTGTAGATATTTCCATGTTCGTACAGATAGCGGTGTTGATATTTCCATGTTCATGCAGATAGCGGTATAGTTATTTCTATGTTCATACAGATAACGGTGTAGATATTTCCATGTTCATACCGATGGCGGTGTAGTTACTTCCATGTTCATAGAGATGGCGGTGTAAATATTTCCAGGTTCATACAAATGGCGGTGTAGATATTTCCATGTTCATAGAGATGGCGGTGTAGATATTTCCATGTTTGTACAGATAGCAGTGTAGTTATTTCCATGTTTATAGAGATACCAGTGTGGATATTTCCATTGATATACAAATAGCTGTGTAGATATTTGCATGTTCATACAGATAGCGGTGTAGATATTTCCATGTTCATACAGATAGCGGTGTAGATATTTCCTTGTTCATACAGATAGCGGTTTAGATATTTCCATGTTCATACAGAGAGCGGTGTAGATATTTCCATGTTCATACAGATAGCGGTGTAGATACTTCCATGTTCATACAGTTAGCGGTGTAGATATTTCCATGTTCATACTGATGGCGGTGTAGATATTTCCGTATTCATACAGATAGCGGTGTAGCTATTTCCACGTTTATAGAGATGGCGGTGTAGATATTTCCATGTTCATACAGAGGACGGTGTACATATTTCCATGTTTATAGGGATGGCGGTGTATATATTTTCATGTTTACACATATGGCGGTGTAGATATATCCATGTTTACACAGATAGCGGTGTAGACATTTCCATGTTTACACAGATAGCGGTGTGGATATTTCCATGTTTATGCAGATAGCAGTGTAGATATTTCCATGTTTATACAGATAGCGGTGTGGATATTTCCATGTTTATTCAGATAGCGGTGCGGATATTTGCATGTTTATACAGATAGTTGGGCAGATATTTCCATGTTTATACAGATAGCGGTGTAGATATTTCCATCTTAATACAGATGGCGGTGTATATATGTCCATGTTCGTACAGATGGCGGTGTAGATATTTCCATGTTCATACCGATGGCGGTGTAGATATTTCGAAGTTTATAGAGATAGCGATGTAGTTATTGCCATATTTATAGAGAAATCTGTGTAGATACTTCCAAGTATATTCGGATAGCTCTGTAGATATTTCCATGTTCATGCAGATTACGGTGTAGATATTTCCATGTTCATACAGATGCCGGTGTACATATATCCATGTTCATACAGATGGCGGTGAAGATATTTCCATGTTCATACAGATGGCAGTGTAGGTATTTCCATGTTCATACAAATGGCAGTGTAGATATTTCCATGTTTTAGAGATGGCGGTGTAGATATTTCCAGGTTCATACAATTGGCGGTGTAGATATTTCCATGTTCATAGAGATGGCGGTGTAGATATTTCCATGTTTATACAGATAGCAGTGTAGTTATTTCCATGTTTATAGAGATAGCAGTGTGGATATTTCCATTGATATACAGATAGCTGTGTAGATATTTGCATGTTCATACAGATAACGGTGTAGATATTTTCATGTTCATACAGATAGCGGTGTAGATATTTCCATGTTCATACCAATAGCGGTGTAGACATTTCCATGTTCATACATTTAGCGGTGTAGAGATTTCCAAGTTCATACAGATGGCGGTGAAGATATTTCCATGTTCATACAGATGGCGGTGTAGATATTTCCATGTTTGTACGGATGGCACTGTAGATATTTCCATGTTCATACAGGTGGCGGTGTAGTTATTTCCATGTTTAAACAGATAGCAGTGTAGTTATTTCCGTGTAAATAGAGATAGCTGTGTAGATGTTTCCATTGGTATACAGATAGCTGTGTAGATATTTGCATGTTCACACAGATAGCGGTGTAGATATTTCCATGTTCGTACAGATAGCGGTGTTGATATTTCCATGTTCATGCAGATAGCGGTATAGTTATTTCTATATTCATACAGATAACGGTGTAGATATTTCCATGTTCATACAGACAGCGGTGTAGATATTTCCATGTTCATACAGATAGCGGTGTAGATATTTCCATGTTCATACAGATGGCGGTGTAGATATTTACATGTTCATACAGATGGCGGTATAGATATTTCAATGTTCGAACAGATGGCGGTGTAGATATTTCCATGTTCATACAGATGGCGGTGTAGATATTTCGAAGTTTATAGAGATAGCGCTGTAGTTATTTCCATATTTATAGAGCAATCTGTGTAGATATTTCCATGTATATTCAGATAGCTGTGTAGGTATTTCCATGTTCATGCAGATAGCGGTGTAGATATTTCCAAGTTCATCCAGATGCCGGTGTACATATATCCATGTTCATACAGATGGCGGTGAAGATATTTCCATGTTCATACTGATGGTGGTGTAGATATTTCCATGTTCATACAAATGGCGGCGTAGATATTTCCATGTTCATAGAGATGGCGGTGTAGATATTTCCTGGTTCATACAAATGGTGGTGTAGATATTTCCATGTTCATGGAGATGGCGGTGTAGATATTTCCATGTTTATACAGATTGCAGTGTAGTTATTTCCATGTTTATAGAGATACCAGTGTGGATATTTCCATTGATATACAGATAGCTGTGTAGATATTTGCATGTTCCTACAGATAGCGGTGTAGATATTTCCATGTTCATACAGATAGCGGTGTTGATATTTCCATGTTCATACAGATAGCGGTGTAGATATTTCCATGTTCATACAGATAGCGGTGTAGATATTTCCATGTTCATACAGATAGCGGTGTAGATATTTCCATGTTCATACAGTTAACGGTGTAGATATTTCCATGTTCATACAGATGGTGGTGTAGATATTTGCATGTTCATACAGATGGCGGTGTAGATATTTCCATGTTCATACAGATAGCGGTGTAGATATTTCCATGTTCATACCAATAGCGGTGTAGACATTTCCATGTTCATACAGTTAGCGGTGTAGATATTTCCATGTTCATACAGATGGCGGTGTAGATATTTACATGTTCATACAGATGGCGGTGTAGATATTTCCATGTTCGTACGGATGGCAGTGTAGATATTTCCATGTTCATACAGGTGGCGGTGTAGATATTTCCATGTTTATACAGATAGCAGTGTAGTTATTTCCATGATTATGGAGACAGATTTGTAGATATTTCCATTGATATACAGATAGCTGTGTAGATATTTGCATGTTCATACAGATAGTGGTGTAGATATTTCTATGCTCGTACAGATAGCGGTGTAGATATTTCCATGTTCCTACAGATAGCGGTGTAGATATTTCCATGTTCATACAGATAACGGTGTAGATATTTCCATGCTCATACAGATAGGGGTGTAGATATTTCCATGTTCATACAGATAGCGGTGTAGATATTTCCATGTTCATACAGATGGCGGTGTAGATATTTCCATGTTCATACAGATGGCGTTATAGATATTTCCATGTTCGTACAGATGGCGGTATAGATATTTCGTTGTTCATAGAGACGGCGGTGTAGATATTTCCATGTTTCAGCAGATAGCGGTATAGATATATCCATGTTTATACAGATGGTGGTGTAGGCATTTCCATGTTTATAGAGATGGCGGTCTAGATATTTCCATGTTTACGGAGATAGTGGTGTAGTTATTTCCAAGTTTATAGAGACAGCGTTGTGGATATTTCCATGTTTATACTGATAGCGGTGAAGATATTTCCATGTTTATACAGTTAGCGGTGTAGATATTTCCATGTTTATACAGATAGCAGTGTAGATATTTCCATGTTTATAGAGATAGTGGTTTAGATAATTTCAATTTTATATAGAGAGCAGTGAAGATATTTCCAAGTTCATACAGATAGCGGTGTAGTTATTTCCACGTTTATAGAGATGGCGGTGTAGATATTTCCATGTTCATACAGAGGACGGTGTAGATATTTCCATGTTTATAGGGATGGCGGTGTAGATACTTTCATGTTTACACAGATGGCGGTGTAGATATTTCCATGTTTACATAGATAGCGCTGTAGACATTTCCATGTTTACACAGATAGCGATGTGGATATTTCCATGTTTTTGGAGATAGCAGTGTAGATATTTCCATGTTTATACAGATAGCGTTGTGGATATTTCCATGTTTATTCAGATAGCGGTGCGGATATTTGCATGTTTATACAGATAGTTGGGCAAATATTTCCATGTTTATACAGATAGCGGTGTAGATATTTCCATCTTAATACAGATGTGCGGTGTAGATATGTCCATGTTCGTACAGATGGTGGTGTAGATATTTCTATGTTCATACAGATGGCGGTGTAGATATTTCCAAGTTTATAGAGATAGCGCTGTAGATATTTCCATATTTATAGAGAAATCTGTGTAGATATTTCCATGTATATTCAGATAGCAGTGTAGATATTTCCATGTTCATTCAGATAGCGGTATAGATATTTCCATGTTCATCCAGATGCTGGTGTACATATATCCATGTTCATTCAGATGGCGGTGAAGGTATTTCCATGTTCATACAGATGACGCTGTAGGTATTTCCATGTTCATACCGATGGCGGTGTAGTTACTTCCATGTTCATAGAGATGGCGGTGTACATATTTCCAGGTTCATACAAATGGCGGTGTAGCTATTTCCATGTTCATAGAGATGGCGGTGTAGATATTTCCATGTTTGTACAGATAGCAGTGTAGTTATTTCCATGTTTATAGAGATACCAGTGTGGATATTTCCATTGATATACAGATAGCTGTGTAGATATTTGCATGTTCATACAGATAGCGGTGTAGATATTTCCATGTTCATACAGATAGCGGTGTAGATATTTCCTTGTTCATACAGATAGCGGTTTAGATATTTCCATGTTCATACAGAGAGCGGTGTAGATATTTCCATGTTCATACAGATAGCGGTGTAGATACTTCCATGTTCATACAGTTAGCGGTGTAGATATTTCCATGTTCATACTGATGGCGATGTAGATATTTCCGTATTCGTACAGATAGCGGTGTAGCTATTTCCACGTTTATAGAGATGGTGGTGTAGATATTTCCATGTTCATACAGAGGACGGTGTAGATATTTCCATGTTTGTACGGATGGCACTGTAGATATTTCCATGTTCATACTGGTGGCGGTGTAGTTATTTCCATTTTTAAACAGATAGCAGTGTAGTTATTTCCGTGTAAATAGAGATAGCTGTGTAGATGTTTCCATTGGTATACAGATAGCTGTGTAGATATTTGCATGTTTCACACAGATAGCGGTGTAGACATTTCCATGTTCGTACAGATAGCGGTGTTGATATTTCCATGTTCATGCAGATAGCGGTGTAGATATTTCTATGTTCATACAGATAACGGTGTAGATATTTCCATGTTGATACAGACAGCGGTGTAGATATTTCCATGTTCATACAGTTAGCGGTGTAGATATTTCCATGTTCATACAGATGGCGGTGTAGATATTTACATGTTCATACAGATGGCGGTATAGATATTTCAATGTTCGTACAGATGGCGGTGTAGATATTTCCATGTTCATACAGATGGCGGTGTAGATATTTCGAAGTTTATAGAGATAGCGCTGTAGTTATTTCCATATTTATAGAGCAATCTGCGTAGATATTTCCATGTATATTCAGATAGCTGTGTAGGTATTTCCATGTTCATGCAGATAGCGGTGTAGATATTTCCAAGTTCATCCAGATGCCGGTGTACATATATCCATGTTTATACAGATGGCGGTGAAGATATTTCCATGTTCATACTGATGGTGGTGTAGATATTTCCATGTTCATACAAATGGCGGGGTAGATATTTCCATGTTCATAGAGATGGCGGTGTAGATATTTCCTGGTTCACACAAATGGTGGTGTAGATATTTCCATGTTCATGGAGATGGCGTTGTAGATATTTCCATGTTTATACAGATTGCAGTGTAGTTATTTTCATGTTTATAGAGATACCAGTGTGGATATTTCCATTGATATACAGATAGCTGTGTAGATATTTGCATGTTCATACAGATAGCGGTGTAGATATTTCCATGTTCATACAGATAGCGGTGTTGATATTTCCATGTTCATACAGATAGCGGTGTAGATATTTCCATGTTCATACAGATAGCGGTGTAGATATTTCCATGTTCATACAGATAGCGGTGTAGATATTTCCATGTTCATACAGTTAGCGGTGTAGATATTTCCATGTTCATACAGATGGCGGTGTAGATATTTGCATGTTCATACAGATGGCGGTGTAGATATTTCCATGTTCATACAGATAGCGGTGTAGATATTTCCATGTTCATACCAATAGCGGTGTAGACATTTCCATGTTCATACAGTTAGCGGTGTAGATATTTCCATGTTCATACAGATGGCGGTGTAGATATTTACATGTTCATACAGATGGCGGTGTAGATATTTCCATGTTCGTACGGATGGCAGTGTAGATATTTCCATGTTCATACAGGTGGCGGTGTAGATATTTCCATGTTTATACAGATAGCAGTGTAGATATTTCCATGATTATGGAGACAGATTTGTAGATATTTCCATTGATATACAGATAGCTGTGTAGATATTTGCATGTTCATACAGATAGCGGTGTAGATATTTCCATGTTCGTACAGATAGCGGTGTTGATATTTCCATGTTCATACAGATAGCGGTGTAGATATTTCCATGTTCATACAGATAACGGTGTAGATATTTCCATGCTCATACAGATAGGGGTGTAGATATTTCCATGTTCATACAGATAGCGGTGTAGATATTTCCATGTTCATACAGATGGCGGTGTAGATATTTCCATGTTCATACAGATGGCGTTATAGATATTTCCATGTTCGTACAGATGGCGGTGTAGATATTTCCTTGTTCATAGAGACGGCGGTGTATATATTTCCATGTTTATGCAGATAGCGGTATAGATATTTCCATGTTTATACAGATGGTGGTGTAGGCATTTCCATGTTTATAGAGATGGCGGTCTAGATATTTCCATGTTTACAGAGATAGTGGTGTAGTTATTTCCAAGTTTATAGAGACAGCGTTGTAGTTATTTCCATGTTTATACTGATAGCGGTGAAGATATTTCCATGTTTATACAGTTAGCGGTGTAGATATTTCCATGTTTATACAGATAGCAGTGTAGATATTTCCATGTTTATAGAGATAGTGGTGTAGATAATTTCAATTTTATATAGAGAGCAGTGAAGGTATTTCCAAGTTCATACAGATAGCGGTGTAGTTATTTCCACGTTTATAGAGATGGCGGTGTAGATATATCCATGTTCATACAGAGGACGGTGTAGATATTTCCATGTTTATAGGGATGGCGGTGTAGATACTTTCAAGTTTACACAGATGGTGGTGTAGATATTTCCATGTTTACATAGATAGCGGTGTAGACATTTCCATGTTTACACAGATAGCGATGTGGATATTTCCATGTTTTTGCAGATAGCAGTGTAGATATTTCCATCTTAATATAGATGGCGGTGTAGATATGTCCATGTTCGTACAGATGGCGGTGTAGATATTTCCATGTTCATACAGATGGCGGTGTAGATATTTCAAAGTTTATAGAGATAGCGCTGTAGTTATTTCCATATTTATAGAGAAATCTGTGTAGATATTTCCATGTATATGCAGATAGTTGTGTAGTTATTTCCATGTTCATGCAGATATTGGTGTAGATATTTCCATGTTCATCCAGATGCCGGTGTAGATATATCCATGCTCATACAGAAGGCGGTGAAGATATTTCCATGTTCATACAGATGGCGGTGTAGATATTTCCATGTTCATACAAATGGCGGTGAATTTATTTCCATGTTCATAGAGATGGCGGTGTAGATATTTCCATGTTCATACAAATGGCGGTGTAGATATTTCCATGTTCATAGAGATGGCGGTGTAGATATTTCCATGTTTATACAGATAGCAGTGTAGTTATTTCCATGTTTATAGAGATAGTAGTGTAGATATTTCCATTGATATTCAGATAGCTGTGTAGATATTTGCATGTTCATACAGATAGCGGTGTAGATATTTCCATGTTCATACAGAGGGCGGTGTAGATATTTCCATGTTCATACAGATAGCGGTGTAGATATTTCCATGTTCATACAGATAGCGGTGTAGATATTTCCGTGTTCATACAGGTAGCGGTATAGATATTTCCATGTTCTTACAGATAGCGGTGTTGATATTTCCATGTTCATACCGTTAGCGGTGTAGATATTTCCATGTTCATACAGATGGCAGTGTAGATATTTACATGTTCATATAGATGGCGGTGTAGATATTTCCATGTTCGAACAGATGGCGGTGTAGATATTTCCATGTTCATAGAGATGGCGGTGTAGATATTTCCATGTTCATCCAGATGCCGTTGTAGATATATCCATGTTCATACAGATGGCGGTGAAGGTATTTCCATGTTCATACAGATGGCGGTGAAGGTATTTCCATGTTCATACAGATGACGCTGTAGGTATTTCCATGTTCATACCGATGGCGGTGTAGTTACTTCCATGTTCATAGAGATGGCGGTGTACATATTTCCAGGTTCATACAAATGGCGGTGTAGCTATTTCCATGTTCATAGAGGTGGCGGTGTAGATATTTCCATGTTTGTACAGATAGCAGTGTAGTTATTTCCATGTTTATAGAGATACCAGTGTGGATATTTCCATTGATATACAGATAGCTGTGTAGATATTTGCATGTTCATACAGATAGCGGTGTAGATATTTCCATGTTCATACAGATAGCGGTGTAGATATTTCCTTGTTCATACAGATAGCGGTTTAGATATTTCCATGTTCATACAGAGAGCGGTGTAGATATTTCCATGTTCATACAGATAGCGGTGTAGATACTTCCATGTTCATACAGTTAGCGGTGTAGATATTTCCATGTTCATACTGATGGCGATGTAGATATTTCCGTATTCGTACAGATAGCGGTGTAGCTATTTCCACGTTTATAGAGATGGCGGTGTAGATATTTCCATGTTCATACAGAGGACGGTGTACATATTTCCATGTTTATAGGGATGGCGGTGTAGATATTTTCATGTTTACACAGATGGCGGTGTAGATATTTCCATGTTTACACAGATAGCGGTGTAGACATTTCCATGTTTACACAGATAGCGGTGTGGATATTTCCATGTTTATGCAGATAGCAGTGTAGATATTTCCATGTTTATACAGATAGCGGTGCGGATATTTCCATGTTTATTCAGATAGCGGTTCGGATATTTCCATGTTTATACAGATAGTTGGGCTGATATTTCCATGTTTATACAGATAGCGGTGTAGATATTTCCATCTTAATATAGATGGCGGTGTAGATATGTCCATGTTCGTACAGATGGCGGTGTAGATATTTCCACGTTCATACAGATGGCGGTGTAGATATTTCAAAGTTTATAGAGATAGCGCTGTAGTTATTTCCATATTTATAGAGAAATCTGTGTAGATATTTCCATGTATATGCAGATAGTTGTGTAGATATTTCCATGTTCATGCAGATATCGGTGTAGATATTTCGAAGTTCATCCAGATGCCGGTGTACATATATCCATGTTCATACAGATGGCGGTGAAGATATTTCCATGTTCATCCAGATGCCGTTGTAGATATATCCATGTTCATACAGATGGCGGTGAAGGTATTTCCATGTTCATACAGATGGCGGTGTAGATATTTCCATGTTCATAGAGATGGCGGTGTAGATATTTCCATGTTCATACAAATGGCGGTGTAGATATTTCCATGTTCATAGAGATGGCGGTGTAGATATTTCCATGTTCATACAAATGGCGGTGTAGATATTTTCATGTTCATAGAGATGGCGGTGTAGATATTTCCATGTTTATGCAGATAGCGGTATAGATATTTCCATGTTTATACAGATGGTGGTGCAAATATTTCCATGTTTATAAAGATAGCGGTGTATATATTTCCATGTTCATACAGATAGCGGTGTAGATATTTCCATGTACGTACTGATAGCGGTGTAGATATTTCCATGTTCATACTGATAACGGTGTAGATATTTCCATGTTCTTACAGATAGCGGTGTTGATATTTCCATGTTCATATAGTTAGCAGTGTAGATATTTCCATGTACATACAGATGGCGGTGTAGATATTTACATGTTCATACAGATGGCGTTGTAGATATTTCTATGTTCGAACAGATGGCGGTGTAGATATTTCCATGTTCATTCAGTTAGCAGTGTAGATATTTCCATGTACATACAGATAGCGGTATAGATATTTCCATGTTCTTACAGATAGCGGTGTTGATATTTCCTTGTTAATACAGTTAGCGGTGTAGATATTTCCATGTTCATACAGATGGCGGTGTAGATATTTACATGTTCATACAGATGGCGGTGTAGATATTTCCATGTTCGTACAGATGGCGGTGTAGATATTTCCATGTTCATAGAGATGGCGGTGTAGATATTTCCAGGTTCATCCAGATGCCGTTGTAGATATATCCATGTTCATACCGATGGCGGTGAAGGTATTTCCATGTTCATACAGATGGCGGTGTAGATATTTCCATGTTCATAGAGATGGCGGTGTAGATATTTCCATGTTCATAGAAATGGCGGTGTAGATATTTCCATCTTCATAGAGATGGCGGTGGAGATATTTCCATGTTTATACAGATAGCAGTGGAGTGATTTCCATGTTCATACAGATAGCTGTGTAGACATTTGCATGTTCAAGCAGATGGCAGTGTAGATATTTCCATGTTCGTACAGATAGCGGTGTAGATATTTTCATGTTCATACAGATAGTGGTGTAGATATTTCCATGTTCATACAGATAGTGTTGTAGATATGTGCATGTTCACACAGATAGCGGTGTAGATATTTCCATGTTCATGCAGTTAGCGTTGTAGATATTTCCATGTTCAAACAGATGGCTGTTTAGATATTTCCATGTTCATACAGATGGCGGTGTAGATATTTCCATGTTCATACGGATGGCAGTGTAGATATTTCCATGTTCATACAGGTGGCGGTGTAGATATTTCCATGTTTATACAGATAGCAGTGTAGTTATTTCCATGTTAATAGAGATAGCAGTGTAGATATTTACATTGATATACAGATAGGTGTGTAGATATTTGCATGTTCATACAGATAGCGGTGTAGATATTTCCATGTTCATACAGATAGCGGTGTAGATATTTCCATGTATGTACTGATAGCGGTGTAGATATTTCCATGTTCATACAGATAACGGTGTAGATATTTCCATGTTCTTACAGATAGCGGTGTTGATATTTCCATGTTCATACAGTTAGCGGTGTAGATATTTCCATGTTCATACAGATGGCGGTGTAGATATTTACAGGTTCATACAGATGGCGGTGTAGATATTTCCCTGTTCGTACAGATGGCGGTGTAGATATTTCCATGTTCATAGAGATGGCGGTGTAGATATTTCCATGTTTATGCAGATAGCGGTATAGATATTTCCATGTTTATACACATGGTGGTGTAGATATTTCCATGTTTATAGACATGGCCGTCTAGATATTTCCAAGTTCATAGAGATAGTGGTGTAGTTATTTCCAAGTTTATAGAGACAGCATTGTAGATATTTCCATGTTTTTACCGATAGCGGTGAAGGTATTTCCGTGTTTATACAGATAGCGGTGTTGATATTTCCATGTTTATACAGATAGCGGTGTAGATATTTCCATGTTGATAGAGATAGTGGTGTAGATAATTCCAATTTTATACAGATAGCAGTGTAGATATTTCCCAGTTCATACAGATAGCGGTGTAGATATTTCCACGTTTATAGAGATGGCGGTGTAGATATTTCCATGTTCATACAGATGGCGGTGTAGATATTTCCATGATAATAGAGATGGCGGTGTAGATATTTTCATGTTTACACAGATGGCGGTGTAGATATTTTCATGTTCATACAGAGGGCGGTGTAGATATTTCCATCTTCATACAGATAGCGGTGTAGATATTTCCATGTTCATACAGATAGCGGTGTAGATATTTCCATGTTCATACAGATAGCGGTATAGATATTTCCATGTTCTTACAGATAGCGGTGTTGATATTTCCATGTTAATACAGTTAGCGGTGTAGATATTTCCATGTTCATACAGATGGCGGTGTAGATATTTACATGTTCATACAGATGGTGGTGTAGATATTTGCATGTTCATACAGATGGCGGTGTAGATATTTCCATGTTCATAGAGATGGCGGTGTAGATATTTCCATGTTCATCCAGATGCCGTTGTAGATATATCCATGTTCATACCGATGGCGGTGAAGGTATTTCCATGTTCATACAGATGGCGGTGTAGATATTTCCATGTTCATAGAGATGGTGGTGTAGATATTTGCATGTTCTTAGAAATGGCGGTGTAGATATTTCCATCTTCATAGAGATGGCGGTGGAGGTATTTCCATGTTTATACACATAGCAGTGGAGTGATTTCCATGTTCATACAGATAGCTGTGTAGACATTTGCATGTTCAAACAGTTAGAGGTGTAGATATTTCCATGTTCATAAAGACGGCGGTGTAGATATTTCCATGTTGATAGAGATGGCGGTGTAGATATTTTCATGCTCCAACAAATGTCGGCGTAGATATTTCCATGTTCATAGAGATGGTGGTGTAGATATTTCCATGTTTATACAGATAGCAGTGTAGTTATTTCCATGTTTATAGAGATAGCTGTGTAGATATTTCCATTGATATACAGATAGCTGTGTAGATATTTGTATGTTCATACTGATAGCGGTGTAGATATTTCCATGTTCATACAGATAGCGGTGTAGATATTTCCATGTTCATACAGATAGTGGTGTAGATATTTCCATGTTCATACAGAGAGCGGTGTAGATATTTCCATGTTCGTACAGATAGCGGTGTAGATATTTCCATGTTCATACAGATAGCGGTGTAGGTATATCCATGTTCATACAGTAAGCGGTGTAGATATTTCCATGTTCCTACAGATGGCGGTGTAGATATTTACATGTTCATACAGATGGCGGTGTAGATATTTCCATGTTATTACGGATGGGAATGTAGATATTTCCATGTTCATACAGGTGGCGGCGTAGATATTTCCATGTTTATACAGATAGCAGTGTAGATATTTCCATGTTTATAGATATATCATTGTAGATATTTCCATTGATATACAGATAGCTGTGTAGATATTTGCATGTTCATACAGATAGCGGTGTAGATATTTCCATGTTCATACAGATAGCGGTGTAGACATTTCCATTTTCATTAAGATAGCGGTGTAGATATTTCCATGTTCATACAGATAACGGTGTAGATATTTCCATGTTCATACAGATAGTGGTGTAGATATTTCCATGTTCATACAGAGAGAGGTGTAGATATTTCCATGTTCATACAGATAGCGGTGTAGATATTTCCATCTTAATACAGATGGCGGTGTAGATATATCCCTGTTTGTACAGATGGCGGTGTAGATACTTCGATCTTCATACACATGGCGGTGTAGATATTTCGAAGTTTATAGAGATAGCACTGTAGTTATTTCCATATTTATAGAGAAATCTGTGTAGATATTTCCCTGTATATGCAGATAGCTGTGTAGATATTTCCATGTTCATGCAGATAGCAGTGTACATATTTCCATGTTCATCCAGATGCCGGTGAAGATATATCCATGCTCATACAGATGGCGGTGAAGATATTTCCATGTTCATACAGATGGCGGTGTAGATATTTCCATGTTCATACAAATGGCGGTGTAGATATTTCCATGTTCATAGAGATGGCGGTGTAGATATTTCCATGTTCATACAAATGGTTGTGTAGATATTTCCATGTTCATAGAGATGGCGGTGTAGATATTTCCATGTTTATACAGATAGCAGTGTAGTTATTTCCATGTTTATAGAGATAGTAGTGTAGATATTTCCATTGATATATAGATAGCTGTGTAGATATTTGCATGTTCATACAGATAGCGGTGTATATATTTCCATGTTCATACAGAGGGCAATGTAGATATTTTCATGTTCATACAAATGGCGGTGTAGATATTTCCATGTTCATAGAGATGGCGGTGTAGATATTTCCATGTTCATACAAATGGCGGTGTAGATATTTCCATGTTCATAGAGATGGCGGTGTAGATATTTCCATGTTTATACAGATAGCAGTGTAGTTATTTCCATGTTTATAGAGATAGTATTGTAGATATTTCCATTGATATACAGATAGCTGTGTAGTTATTTCCATGTTCATACAGATAGCGGTGTAGATATTTCCACGTTCATACAGATAGCGGTATAGATATTTCCATGTTCTTACAGATAGCGGTGTTGATATTTCCATGTTCATACAGTTAGCGGTGTAGATATTTCCATGTTCATACAGATGGCGGTGTAGATATTTCCATGTTCATACAGATGGCGGTGTAGATATTTCCATGTTCGTACAGATGGCAGTGTAAATATTTCCATGTTCATTGAGATGGCGGTGTAGATATTTCCATGTTCATCCAGATGCCGTTGTAGATATATCCATGTTCATGCCGATGGCGGTGAAGGTATTTCCATGTTCATACAGATGGCGGTGTAGATATTTCCATGTTCATAGAGACGGCGGTGTAGATATTTCCATGTTCATAGAAATGGCGGTGTAGATATTTCCATGTTCATAGAGATGGTGGTGTAGATATTTCCATGTTTATACAGATAGCAGTGGAGTTATTTCCATGTTCATACAGATAGCTGTGCAGACATTTGCATGTTCATACAGATAGCGGTGTAGATATTTCCATGTTCGTACAGATAGCAGTGTAGATATTTCCATGTTCATACAGATAGCGGTGTAGATAAGTGCATATTCACACAGATAGCGGTGTAGATATTTCCATGTTCATGCAGTTAGCGTTGTAGATATTTCCATGTTCAAACAGATGTCGGTTAAGGTATTTCCATGTTCATACAGATGGCGGTGTAGATATTTCCATGTTCATACGGATGGCAGTGTAGATATTTCCATGTTCATACAGGTGGCGGTGTAGATATTTCCATGTTTATACAGATAGCAGTGTTGTTATTTCCATGTTAATAGAGATAGCAGTGTAGATATTTACATTGATATACAGATAGCTGTGTAGATATTTGCATGTTCATACAGATAGCGGTGTTGATATTTCCATGTTCATACAGTTAGCGGTGTAGATATTTCCATGTTCATACAGATGGCGTTGTAGATATT
This sequence comes from Gorilla gorilla gorilla, assembly GCF_029281585.2. Lineage (NCBI taxonomy): Eukaryota > Metazoa > Chordata > Mammalia > Primates > Hominidae > Gorilla > Gorilla gorilla. Next base: position 10,860,476 of record NC_073234.2, on the reverse strand, counting down.
TACATGTACATACAGATGGCGGTGTAGATATTTCCATGTTCGTACAGATGGCGGTGTAGATATTTCCATGTTCATAGAGATGGCGGTGTAGATATTTCCATGTTTATGCAGATAGCGGTATAGATATTTCCATGTTTATACAGATGGTGGTGTAGATATTTCCATGTTTATAGAGATGGCGGTCTAGTTATTTCCATGTTTATAGAGATGGCGGTGTAGATATTTCCATGTTCATACAGATAGCAGTGCAGATATTTCCATGTTCATCCAGATGCCGGTGTAGATATGTCCATGTTCATACAGATGGCGGTGAAGACATTTCCATGTTCATGAAGACGGCGGTGTAGATATTTCCATGTTCATAGAGATGGTGGTGTACATATTTCCATGCTCATACAAATGGCGGTGTAGATATTTACATGTTCATACAGATGGCGGTGCAGATATTTCCATGTTAGTACGAATGGCAGTGTAGATATTTCCATGTTCATACTGGTGGCGGTGTAGATATTTCCATGTTTATACAGATAGCAGTGTAGATAATTCCATGTTTATAGAGATAGCATTGTAGATATTTCCATTGATATACAGATAGCTGTGTAGATATTTGCATGTTCATACAGATAGCGGTGTAGATATTTCCATGTTCATACAGATAGCGGGGTAGATATTTGCATTTTCATTCAGATAGCGGTGTAGATATTTCCATGTTCATACAGATAACGGTGTAGATATTTCCATGTTCATACAGATAGTGGTGTAGATATTTCCATGTTCATATAGAGAGAGGTGTAGATATTTCCATGTTCATACAGATAGCGGTGTAGATATTTCCATCTTAATACAGATGGCGGTGTAGATATGTCCATGTTCGTACAGATGGCGGTGTAGATATTTCCATGTTCATACAGGTGGCGGTGTAGATATTTTGAAGTTTATTGAGATAGCGCTGTAGTTATTTCCATATTTATAGAGAAATCTTTGTAGATATTTCCATGTATATGCAGATAGCTGTGTAGATATTTCCATGTTCATGCAGATAGCGGTGTAGATATTTCCATGTTCATCCAAATGCCGGTGTAGATATATCCATGTTCATACAGATGGTGGTGAAGATATTTCCATGTTCATACAGATGGCGGTGTAGATATTTCCATGTTCATAGAGATGGCGGTGTAGATATTTCCATGTTTATACAGATAGCAGTGGAGTTATTTCCATGTTCATACAGATAGCTGTGTAGACATTTGCATGTTCATACAGATAGCGGTGTAGATATTTCAATGTTCGTACAGATAGCGGTGTACGTATTTCCATGTTCATACAGATAGCGGTGTAGATATTTCCATGTTCATACAGATAGCGGTGTAGATATGTGCATGTTCATACAGATAGCGGTGTAGATATTTCCATGTTCATACATAGGGCGGTGTAGATATTTCCATGTTCATACAGATAGCGGTGTAGATATTTCCATGTTCATACAGATAGCGGTGTAGATATTTCCATGTTCATACAGATAGCGGTATAGATATTTCCATGTTCTTACAGATAGCGGTGTTCATATTTCCATGTTCATACAGTTAGCGGTGTAGATATTTCCATGTTCATACAGATGGCGGTGTAGATATATACATGTTCATACAGATGGCGGTGTAGATATTTCCATGTTCGTACAGATGGCGGTGTAGTTATTTCCATGTTCATAGAGATGGCGGTGTAGATATTTCCATGTTAATCCAGATGCCGTTGTAGATATATCCATGTTCATACCGATGGCAGTGAAGGTATTTCCATGTTCATACAGATGGCGGTGTAGATATTTCCATGTTCATAGAGATGGCGGTGTAGATATTTCCATGTTCATAGAAATGGCGGTGTAGATATTTCCATGTTCATTGAGATGGCGGTGTAGATATTTCCATGTTTATACAGATGGCAGTGGAGTTATTTCCATGTTCATACAGATAGCTGTGTAGACATTTGCATGTTCATTCAGATAGCGGTTTAGATATTTCCATGTTCGTACAGATAGCGGTGTAGATATTTCCATGTTCATACAGATAGCGGTGTAGATATTTCCATGTTCATACATATAGCGGTGTAGATATTTCCATGTTCACACAGATAGCAGTGTAGATATTTCCATGTTCATGCAGTTAGCGTTGTAGATATTTCCATGTTCATACAGATGGCGGTTTAGATATTACCATGTTCATACAGATGGCGGTGTAGATATTTACATGTTCATACAGATAGCGGTGTAGATATTTCCATGTTTATACAGATAGCGTTGTAGATATTTCCATGTTTATACAGATAGCGGTGTAGATATTTCCATGTTTACACAGATAGCGGTGTGGATATTTCCATGTTTATGCAGATAGCAGTGTAGATATTTCCATGTTTATACAGATAGCGGTGCGGATATTTCCATGTTTATTCAGATAGCGGTTCGGATATTTCCATGTTTATACAGATAGTTGGGCAGATATTTCCATGTTTATACAGATAGCGGTGTAGATATTTCCATCTTAATATAGATGGCGGTGTAGATATGTCCATGTTCGTACAGATGGCGGTGTAGATATTTCCATGTTCATACAGATGGCGGTGTAGATATTTCAAAGTTTATAGAGATAGCGCTGTAGTTATTTCCATATTTATAGAGAAATCTGTGTAGATATTTCCATGTATATGCAGATAGTTGTGTAGTTATTTCCATGTTCATGCAGATATCGGTGTAGATATTTCCAAGTTCATCCAGATGCCGGTGTACATATATCCATGTTCATACAGATGGCGGTGAAGATATTTCCATGTTCATACTGATGGTGGTGTAGATATTTCCATGTTCATACAAATGGCGGCGTAGATATTTCCATGTTCATAGAAATGGCGGTGTAGATATTTCCTGGTTCATACAAATGGTGGTGTAGATATTTCCATGTTCATGGAGATGGCGGTGTAGATATTTCCATGTTTATACAGATTGCAGTGTAGTTATTTCCATGTTTATAGAGATACCAGTGTGGATATTTCCATTGATATACAGATAGTTGTGTAGATATTTGCATGTTCATACAGATAGCGGTGTAGATATTTCCATGTTCATACAGATAGCGGTGTTGATATTTCCATGTTCATACAGATAGCGGTGTAGATATTTCCATGTTCATACAGATAGCGGTGTAGATATTTCCATGTTCATACAGATAGCGGTGTAGATATTTCCATGTTCATACAGTTAGCGGTGTAGATATTTCCATGTTCATACAGATGGCGGTGTAGATATTTGCATGTTCATACAGATGGCGGTGTAGATATTTCCATGTTCATACAGATAGCGGTGTAGATATTTCCATGTTCATACCAATAGCGGTGTAGACATTTCCATGTTCATACAGTTAGCGGTGTAGATATTTCCATGTTCATACAGATGGCGGTGTAGATATTTACATGTTCATACAGATGGCGGTGTAGATATTTCCATGTTCGTACGGATGGCAGTGTAGATATTTCCATGTTCATACAGGTGGCGGTGTAGATATTTCCATGTTTATACAGATAGCAGTGTAGTTATTTCCATGATTATGGAGACAGATTTGTAGATATTTCCATTGATATACAGATAGCTGTGTAGATATTTGCATGTTCATACAGATAGTGGTGTAGATATTTCCATGCTCGTACAGATAGCGGTGTAAATATTTCCATGTTCCTACAGATAGCGGTGTAGATATTTCCATGTTCATACAGATAACAGTGTAGATATTTCCATGCTCATACAGATAGGGGTGTAGATATTTCCATGTTCATACAGATAGCGGTGTAGATATTTCCATGTTCATACAGATGGCGGTGTAGATATTTCCATGTTCATACAGATGGCGTTATAGATATTTCCATGTTCGTACAGATGGCGGTGTAGATATTTCCTTGTTCATAGAGACGGCGGTGTAGATATTTCCATGTTTCAGCAGATAGCGGTATAGATATATCCATGTTTATACAGATGGTGGTGTAGGCATTTCCATGTTTATAGAGATGGCGGTCTAGATATTTCCATGTTTACGGAGATAGTGGTGTAGTTATTTCCAAGTTTATAGAGACAGCGTTGTGGATATTTCCATGTTTATACTGATAGCGGTGAAGATATTTCCATGTTTATACAGTTAGCGGTGTAGATATTTCCATGTTTATACAGATAGCAGTGTAGATATTTCCATGTTTATAGAGATAGTGGTTTAGATAATTTCAATTTTATATAGAGAGCAGTGAAGATATTTCCAAGTTCATACAGATAGCGGTGTAGTTATTTCCACGTTTATAGAGATGGCGGTGTAGATATTTCCATGTTCATACAGAGGACGGTGTAGATATTTCCATGTTTATAGGGATGGCGGTGTAGATACTTTCATGTTTACACAGATGGCGGTGTAGATATTTCCATGTTTACATAGATAGCGCTGTAGACATTTCCATGTTTACACAGATAGCGATGTGGATATTTCCATGTTTTTGCAGATAGCAGTGTAGATATTTCCATGTTTATACAGATAGCGTTGTGGATATTTCCATGTTTATTCAGATAGCGGTGCGGATATTTCCATGTTTATTCAGATAGCGGTTCGGATATTTCCATGTTTATACAGATAGTTGGGCAGATATTTCCATGTTTATACAGATAGCGGTGTAGATATTTCCATCTTAATATAGATGGCGGTGTAGATATGTCCATGTTCGTACAGATGGCGGTGTAGATATTTCCATGTTCATACAGATGGCGGTGTAGATATTTCAAAGTTTATAGAGATAGCGCTGTAGTTATTTCCATATTTATAGAGAAATCTGTGTAGATATTTCCATGTATATGCAGATAGTTGTGTAGTTATTTCCATGTTCATGCAGATATACGTGTAGATATTTCCATGTTCATCCAGATGCCGGTGTAGATATATCCATGCTCATACAGATGGCGGTGAAGATATTTCCATGTTCATACAGATGGCGGTGTAGATATTTCCATGTTTATACAAATGGCGGTGAAGTTATTTCCATGTTCATAGAGATGGCGGTGTAGATATTTCCATGTTCATACAAATGGCGGTGTAGATATTTCCATGTTCATAGAGATGGCGGTGTAGATATTTCCATGTTTATACAGATAGCAGTGTAGTTATTTCCATGTTTATAGAGATAGTAGTGTAGATATTTCCATTGATATTCAGATAGCTGTGTAGATATTTGCATGTTCATACAGATAGCGGTGTAGATATTTCCATGTTCATACAGAGGGCGGTGTAGATATTTCCATGTTCATACAGATGGCGGTGTAGATATTTCCATGTTCATACAGATAGCGGTGTAGATATTTCCGTGTTCATACAGGTAGCGGTATAGATATTTCCATGTACTTACAGATAGCCGTGTTGATATTTCCATGTTCATACCGTTAGCGGTGTAGATATTTCCATGTTCATACAGATGGCAGTGTAGATATTTACATGTTCATATAGATGGCGGTGTACATATTTCCATGTTCGAACAGATGGCGGTGTAGATATTTCCATGTTCATAGAGATGGCAGTGTAGATATTTCCATGTTCATCCAGATGCCGTTGTAGATATATCCATGTTCATACAGATGGCGGTGAAGGTATTTCCATGTTCATACAGATGGCGGTGTAGATATTTCCATGTTCATAGAGATGGCGGTGTAGATATTTCCATGTTCATACAAATGGCGGTGTAGATATTTCCATGTTCATAGAGATGGCGGTGTAGATATTTCCTTGTTCATACAAATGGCGGTGTAGATATTTTCATGTTCATAGAGATGGCGGTGTAGATATTTCCATGTTTATGCAGATAGCGGTATAGATATTTCCATGTTTATACAGATGGTGGTGCTAATATTTCCATGTTTATAAAGATAGCGGTGTATATATTTCCATGTTCATACAGATAGCGGTGTAGATTTTCCATGTACGTACTGATAGCGGTGTAGATATTTCCATGTTCATACTGATAACGGTGTAGATATTTCCATGTTCTTACAGATAGCGGTGTTGATATTTCCATGTTCATACAGTTAGCAGTGTAGATATTTCCATGTACATACAGATGGCGGTGTAGATATTTACATGTTCATACAGATGGCGTTGTAGATATTTCTATGTTCGAACAGATGGCGGTGTAGATATTTCCATCTTCATAGAGATGGCGGTGGAGATATTTCCATGTTTATACAGATAGCAGTGGAGTGATTTCCATGTTCATACAGATAGCTGTGTAGACATTTGCATGTTCAAGCAGATGGCAGTGTAGATATTTCCATGTTCGTACAGATAGCGGTGTAGATATTTTCATGTTCATACTGATAGTGGTGTAGATATTTCCATGTTCATACAGATAGTGTTGTAGATATGTGCATGTTCACACAGATAGCGGTGTAGATATTTCCATGTTCATGCAGTTAGCGTTGTAGATATTTCCATGTTCAAACAGATGGCTGTTTAGATATTTCCATGTTCATACAGATGGCGGTGTAGATATTTCCATGTTCATACGGATAGCAGTGTAGATATTTCCATGTTCATACAGGTGGCGGTGTAGATATTTCCATGTTTATACAGATAGCAGTGTAGTTATTTCCATGTTAATAGAGATAGCAGTGTAGATATTTACATTGATATACAGATAGGTGTGTAGATATTTGCATGTTCATACAGATAGCGGTGTAGATATTTCCATGTTCATACAGATAGCGGTGTAGATATTTCCATGTATGTACTGATAGCGGTGTAGATATTTCCATGTTCATACAGATAACGGTGTAGATATTTCCATGTTCTTACAGATAGCGGTGTTGATATTTCCATGTTCATACAGTTAGCGGTGTAGATATTTCCATGTTCATACAGATGGCGGTGTAGATATTTACATGTTCATACAGATGGCGGTGTAGATATTTCCCTGTTCGTACAGATGGCGGTGTAGATATTTCCATGTTCATAGAGATGGCGGTGTAGATATTTCCATGTTTATGCAGATAGCGGTATAGATATTTCCATGTTTATACACATGGTGGTGTAGATATTTCCATGTTTATAGAGATGGCCGTCTAGATATTTCCAAGTTCATAGAGATAGTGGTGTAGTTATTTCCAAGTTTATAGAGACAGCATTGTAGATATTTCCATGTTTTTACCGATAGCGGTGAAGGTATTTCCGTGTTTATACAGATAGCGGTGTTGATATTTCCATGTTTATACAGATAGCGGTGTAGATATTTCCATGTTGATAGAGATAGTGGTGTAGATAATTCCAATTTTATACAGATAGCAGTGTAGATATTTCCCAGTTCATACAGATAGCGGTGTAGATATTTCCACGTTTATAGAGATGGCGGTGTAGATATTTCCATGTTCATACAGATGGCGGTGTAGATATTTCCATGATAATAGAGATGGCGGTGTAGATATTTTCATGTTTACACAGATGGCGGTGTAGATATTTTCATGTTCATACAGAGGGCAGTGTAGATATTTCCATGTTCATACAGATAGCGGTGTAGATATTTCCATGTTCATACAGATAGCGGTGTAGATATTTCCATGTTCATACAGATAGCGGTATAGATATTTCCATGTTCTTACAGATAGCGGTGTTGATATTTCCATGTTAATACAGTTAGCGGTGTAGATATTTCCATGTTCATACAGATGGCGGTGTAGATATTTACATGTTCATACAGATGGTGGTGTAGATATTTGCATGTTCATACAGATGGCGGTGTAGATATTTCCATGTTCATAGAGATGGCGGTGTAGATATTTCCATGTTCATCCAGATGCCGTTGTAGATATATCCATGTTCATACCGATGGCGGTGAAGGTATTTCCATGTTCATACAGATGGCGGTGTAGATATTTCCATGTTCATAGAGATGGTGGTGTAGATATTTGCATGTTCTTAGAAATGGCGGTGTAGATATTTCCATCTTCATAGAGATGGCGGTGGAGATATTTCCATGTTTATACACATAGCAGTGGAGTGATTTCCATGTTCATACAGATAGCTGTGTAGACATTTGCATGTTCAAACAGTTAGAGGTGTAGATATTTCCATGTTCATAAAGACGGCGGTGTAGATATTTCCATGTTGATAGAGATGGCGGTGTAGATATTTTCATGCTCCAACAAATGTCGGCGTAGATATTTCCATGTTCATAGAGATTGTGGTGTAGATATTTCCATGTTTATACAGATAGCAGTGTAGTTATTTCCATGTTTATAGAGATAGCTGTGTAGATATTTCCATTGATATACAGATAGCTGTGTAGATATTTGTATGTTCATACTGATAGCGGTGTAGATATTTCCATGTTCATACAGATAGCGGTGTAGATATTTCCATGTTCATACAGATAGTGGTGTAGATATTTCCATGTTCATACAGAGAGCGGTGTAGATATTTCCATGTTCGTACAGATAGCGGTGTAGATATTTCCATGTTCATACAGATAGCGGTGTAGGTATATCCATGTTCATACAGTAAGCGGTGTAGATATTTCCATGTTCCTACAGATGGCGGTGTAGATATTTACATGTTCATACAGATGGCGGTGTAGATATTTCCATGTTATTACGGATGGGAATGTAGATATTTCCATGTTCATACAGGTGGCGGCGTAGATATTTCCATGTTTATACAGATAGCAGTGTAGATATTTCCATGTTTATAGATATATCATTGTAGATATTTCCATTGATATACAGATAGCTGTGTAGATATTTGCATGTTCATACAGATAGCGGTGTAGATATTTCCATGTTCATACAGATAGCGGTGTAGACATTTCCATTTTCATTAAGATAGCGGTGTAGATATTTCCATGTTCATACAGATAACGGTGTAGATATTTCCATGTTCATACAGATAGTGGTGTAGATATTTCCATGTTCATACAGAGAGAGGTGTAGATATTTCCATGTTCATACAGATAGCGGTGTAGATATTTCCATCTTAATACAGATGGCGGTGTAGATATATCCCTGTTTGTACAGATGGCGGTGTAGATACTTCCATCTTCATATACATGGCGGTGTAGATATTTCGAAGTTTATAGAGATAGCACTGTAGTTATTTCCATATTTATAGAGAAATCTGTGTAGATATTTCCCTGTATATGCAGATAGCTGTGTAGATATTTCCATGTTCATGCAGATAGCAGTGTACATATTTCCATGTTCATCCAGATGCCGGTGAAGATATATCCATGCTCATACAGATGGCGGTGAAGATATTTCCATGTTCATACAGATGGCGGTGTAGATATTTCCATGTTCATACAAATGGCGGTGTAGATATTTCCATGTTCATAGAGATGGCGGTGTAGATATTTCCATGTTCATACAAATGGTGGTGTAGATATTTCCATGTTCATAGAGATGGCGGTGTAGATATTTCCATGTTTATACAGATAGCAGTGTAGTTATTTCCATGTTTATAGAGATAGTAGTGTAGATATTTCCATTGATATATAGATAGCTGTGTAGATATTTGCATGTTCATACAGATAGCGGTGTATATATTTCCATGTTCATACAGAGGGCAATGTAGATATTTTCATGTTCATACAAATGGCGGTGTAGATATTTCCATGTTCATAGAGATGGCGGTGTAGATATTTCCATGTTCATACAAATGGCGGTGTAGATATTTCCATGTTCATAGAGATGGCGGTGTAGATATTTCCATGTTTATACAGATAGCAGTGTAGTTATTTCCATGTTTATAGAGATAGTATTGTAGATATTTCCATTGATATACAGATAGCTGTGTAGTTATTTCCATGTTCATACAGATAGCGGTGTAGATATTTCCACGTTCATACAGATAGCGGTATAGATATTTCCATGTTCTTACAGATAGCGGTGTTGATATTTCCATGTTCATACAGTTAGCGGTGTAGATATTTCCATGTTCATACAGATGGCGGTGTAGATATTTCCATGTTCATACAAATGGCTGTGTAGATATTTCCATGTTCGTACAGATGGCAGTGTAAATATTTCCATGTTCATTGAGATGGCGGTGTAGATATTTCCATGTTCATCCAGATGCCGTTGTAGATATATCCATGTTCATGCCGATGGCGGTGAAGGTATTTCCATGTTCATACAGATGGCGGTGTAGATATTTCCATGTTCATAGAGATGGCGGTGTAGATATTTCCATGTTCATAGAAATGGCGGTGTAGATATTTCCATGTTCATAGAGATGGTGGTGTAGATATTTCCATGTTTATACAGATAGCAGTGGAGTTATTTCCATGTTCATACAGATAGCTGTGCAGACATTTGCATGTTCATACAGATAGCGGTGTAGATATTTCCATGTTCGTACAGATAGCAGTGTAGATATTTCCATGTTCATACAGATAGCGGTGTAGATAAGTGCATATTCACACAGATAGAGGTGTAGATATTTCCATGTTCATGCAGTTAGCGATGTAGATATTTCCATGTTCAAACAGATGTCGGTTAAGGTATTTCCATGTTCATACAGATGGCGGTGTAGATATTTCCATGTTCATACGGATGGCAGTGTAGATATTTCCATGTTCATACAGGTGGCGGTGTAGATATTTCCATGTTTATACAGATAGCAGTGTTGTTATTTCCATGTTAATAGAGATAGCAGTGTAGATATTTACATTGATATACAGATAGCTGTGTAGATATTTGCATGTTCATACAGATAGCGGTGTTGATATTTCCATGTTCATACAGTTAGCGGTGTAGATATTTCCATGTTCATACAGATGGCGTTGTAGATATTTACATGTACATACAGATGGAGGTGTAGATATTTCCATGTTCGTACAGATGGCGGTGTAGATATTTCCATGTTCATAGAGATGGCGGTGTAGATATTTCCATGTTTATGCAGATAGCGGTATAGATATTTCCATGTTTATACAGATGGTGGTGTAGATGTTTCCATGTTTATAGAGATGGCGGTCTAGATATTTCCATGTTTATAGAGATGGCGGTGTAGATATTTCCATGTTCATACAGATAGCAGTGCAGATATTTCCATGTTCATCCAGATGCCGGTGTAGATATGTCCATGTTCATACAGATGGCGGTGAAGACATTTCCATGTTCATGAAGACGGCGGTGTAGATATTTCCATGTTCATAGAGATGGTGGTGTACATATTTCCATGCTCATACAAATGGCGGTGTAGATATTTACATGTTCATACAGATGGCGGTGCAGATATTTCCATGTTAGTACGAATGGCAGTGTAGATATTTCCATGTTCATACAGGTGGCGGTGTAGATATTTCCATGTTTATACAGATAGCAGTGTAGATAATTCCATGTTTATAGAGATAGCATTGTAGATATTTCCATTGATATACAGATAGCTGTGTAGATATTTGCATGTTCATACAGATAGCGGTGTAGATATTTCCATGTTCATACAGATAGCGGGGTAGATATTTGCATTTTCATTCAGATAGCGGTGTAGATATTTCCATGTTCATACAGATAACGGTGTAGATATTTCCATGTTCATACAGATAGTGGTGTAGATATTTCCATGTTCATATAGAGAGAGGTGTAGATATTTCCATGTTCATACAGATAGCGGTGTAGATATTTCCATCTTAATACAGATGGCGGTGTAGATATGTCCATGTTCGTACAGATGGCGGTGTAGATATTTCCATGTTCATACAGGTGGCGGTGTAGATATTTTGAAGTTTATTGAGATAGCGCTGTAGTTATTTCCATATTTATAGAGAAATCTGTGTAGATATTTCCATGTATATGCAGATAGCTGTGTAGATATTTCCATGTTCATGCAGATAGCGGTGTAGATATTTCCATGTTCATCCAAATGCCGGTGTAGATATATCCATGTTCATACAGATGGTGGTGAAGATATTTCCATGTTCATACAGATGGCGGTGTAGATATTTCCATGTTCATAGAGATGGCGGTGTAGATATTTCCATGTTTATACAGATAGCAGTGGAGTTATTTCCATGTTCATACAGATAGCTGTGTAGACATTTGCATGTTCATACAGAGAGCGGTGTAGATATTTCAATGTTCGTACAGATAGCGGTGTAGGTATTTCCATGTTCATACAGATAGCGGTGTAGATATTTCCATGTTCATACAGATAGCGGTGTAGATATGTGCATGTTCATACAGATAGCGGTGTAGATATTTCCATGTTCATACATAGGGCGGTGTAGATATTTCCATGTTCATACAGATAGCGGTGTAGATATTTCCATGTTCATACAGATAGCGGTGTAGATATTTCCATGTTCATACAGATAGCGGTATAGATATTTCCATGTTCTTACAGATAGCGGTGTTCATATTTCCATGTTCATACAGTTAGCGGTGTAGATATTTCCATGTTCATACAGATGGCGTTGTAGATATATACATGTTCATACAGATGGCGGTGTAGATATTTCCATGTTCGTACAGATGGCGGTGTAGTTATTTCCATGTTCATAGAGATGGCGGTGTAGATATTTCCATGTTAATCCAGATGCCGTTGTAGATATATCCATGTTCATACCGATGGCAGTGAAGGTATTTCCATGTTCATACAGATGGCGGTGTAGATATTTCCATGTTCATAGAGATGGCGGTGTAGATATTTCCATGTTCATAGAAATGGCGGTGTAGATATTTCCATGTTCATTGAGATGGCGGTGTAGATATTTCCATGTTTATACAGATGGCAGTGGAGTTATTTCCATGTTCATACAGATAGCTGTGTAGACATTTGCATGTTCATTCAGATAGTGGTTTAGATATTTCCATGTTCGTACAGATAGCGGTGTAGATATTTCCATGTTCATACAGATAGTGGTGTAGATATTTCCATGTTCATACATATAGCGGTGTAGATATTTCCATGTTCACACAGATAGCAGTGTAGATATTTCCATGTTCATGCAGTTAGCGTTGTAGATATTTCCATGTTCATACAGATGGCGGTTTAGATATTACCATGTTCATACAGATGGCGGTGTAGATATTTCCATGTTCATGCGGATGGCAGTTTAGATATTTCCATGTTTATACAGGTGGCGGTGTAGATATTTCCATGTTTATACAGATAGCAGTGTAGTTATTTCCATGTTTATAGAGATAGCAGTGTAGATATTTACATTGATATACAGATAGCTGTGTAGATATTTGCATGTTCATACAGATAGCGGTGTAGATATTTCCATGTTCATACAGATAGCGGTGTAGATGTTTCCATGTACGTACTGATAGCGGTGTAGATATTTCCATGTTCATACACATAACGGTGTAGATATTTCCATCTTCTTGCAGATAGCGGTGTTGATATTTCCACGTTCATACAGTTAGCGGTGTAGATATTTCCATGTTCATACAGATGGCGGTGTAGATATTTACATGTACATACAGATGGCGGTGTAGATATTTCCATGTTCGTACAGATGGCGGTGTAGATATTTCCATGTTCATAGAGATGGCGGTGTAGATATTTCCATGTTTTTGCAGATAGCGGTATAGATATTTCCATGTTTATACAGATGGTGGTGTAGATATTTCCATGTTTATAGAGATGGCGGTCTAGATATTTCCATGTTTATAGAGATAGTGGTGTAGTTATTTCCAAGTTTATAGAGACAGCGTTGTAGATATTTCCGTGTTTTTACAGATAGCGGTGACGGTATTTCCATGTTTATACAGATAGCGGTGTTGATATTTCCATGTTTATACAGATAGTGGTGTAGATATTTCCATTTTGATAGAGATAGTGGTGTAGATAATTCCAATTTTATACAGATAGCAGGGTAGATATTTCCAAGTTCATAGAGATAGCGGTGTAGATATTTCCACGTTTATAGAGATGGCGGTGTAGATATTTCCATGTTCATACAGATGGCGGTGTAGATATTTCCATGTTTATATCGATGGCGGTGTAGATATTTTCATGTTTACACAGATGGCGGTGTAGATATTTCCATGTTTACACAGATAGCGGTGTAGGCATTTCCATGTTTACACAGATAGCGGTGTGGATATTTCCATGTTTATACAGATAATTGGGCAGATATTTCCATGTTTATACAGATAGCGGTGTAGATATTTCCATCTTAATACAGATGTTGGTGTAGTTACGTCCATGTTCGTAGAGATGGCGGTGTAGATATCTCCATGTTCATAAAGATGGTGGTGTAGATATTTCGAAGTTTATAGGGATAGCGCTGTAATTATTTCCATATTTGTAGAGAAATCTGTGTAGATATTTCCAAGTATATGCAGATAGCCGTGTAGATATTTCCATGTTCATGCAGAGAGCGGTGTAGATATTTCCATGTTCATCCAGATGCCGGTGTAGATATGTCCATGTTCATACAGATGGCGGTGAAGACATTTCCATGTTCATGAAGACGGCGGTGTAGATATTTCCATGTTCATAGAGATGGCGGTGTACATATATCCATGCTCATACAAATGGCGGTGTAGATATTTACATGTTCATACAGATGGCGGTGTAGATATTTCCATGTTAGCACGAATGGCAGTGTAGATATTTCCATGTTCATACAGGTGGCGGTGTAGATATTTCCATGTTTATACAGATAGCAGTGTAGATAATTCCATGTTTATAGAGATAGCATTGTAGATATTTCCATTGATATACAGATAGCTGTGTAGATATTTGCATGTTCATACAGATAGTGGTGTAGATATTTCCATGTTCATACAGATAGCGGGGTAGATATTTGCATTTTCATTCAGATAGCGGTGTAGATATTTCCATGTTCATACAGATAACGGTGTAGATATTTCCATGTTCATAAAGATAGTGGTGTAGATATTTCCATGTTCATATAGAGAGAGGTGTAGATATTTCCATGTTCATACAGATAGCGGTGTAGATATTTCCATCTTAATACAGATGGCGGTGTAGATATGTCCATGTTCGTACAGATGGCGGTGTAGATATTTCCATGTTCGTACAGGTGGCGGTGTAGATATTTCCATGTTCATACAGGTGGCGGTGTAGATATTTTGAAGTTTATTGAGATAGCGCTGTAGTTATTTCCATATTTATAGAGAAATCTGTGTAGATATTTCCACGTATATGCAGATAGCTGTGTAGATATTTCCATGTTCATGCAGATAGCGGTGTAGATATTTCCATGTTCATCCAGATGCCGGTGTAGATATATCCATGTTCATACAGATGGTGGTGAAGATATTTCCATGTTCATACAGATGGCGGTGTAGATATTTCCATGTTCATAGAGATGGCGGTGTAGATATTTCCATGTTTATACAGATAGCAGTGGAGTTATTTCCATGTTCATACAGATAGCTGTGTAGACATTTGCATGTTCATACAGATAGCGGTGTAGATATTTCCATGTTCATACAGATAGCGGTGTAGATATTTCCATTTTCATACAGATAGCGGTGTAGATATTTCCATGTTCATACAGATAGCGGTGTAGATATGTGCATGTTCATACAGATAGCGGTGTAGATATTTCCATGTTCATACAGAGGGCGGTGTAGATATTTCCATGTTCATACAGATAGCGGTGTAGATATTTCCATGTTCATACAGATAGCGGTGTAGATATTTCCATGTTCATACAGATAGCGGTATAGATATTTCCATGTTCTTACAGATAGCGGTGTTGATATTTCCATGTTCATACAGTTAGCGGTGTAGATATTTCCATGTTCATACAGATGGCGGTGTAGATATATACATGTTCATACAGATGGCGGTGTAGATATTTCCATGTTCGTACAGATGGTGGTGTAGATATTTCCATGTTCATAGAGATGGCGGTGTAGATATTTCCATGTTAATCCAGATGCCGTTGTAGATATATCTATGTTCATACCGATGGCAGTGAAGGTATTTCCATGTTCATACAGATGGCGGTGTAGATATTTCCATGTTCATAGAGATGGCGGTGTAGATATTTCCATGTTCATAGAAATGGCGGTGTAGATATTTCCATGTTCATTGAGATGGCGGTGTAGATATTTCCATGTTTATACAGATGGCAGTGGAGTTATTTCCATGTTCATACAGATAGCTGTGTTGACATTTGCATGTTCATTCAGATAGTGGTGTAGATATTTCCATGTTCGTACAGATAGCGGTGTAGATATTTCCATGTTCATACAGATAGTGGTGTAGATATTTCCGTGTTCATAAATATAGCGGTGTAGATATGTGCATGTTCACACAGATAGCGGTGTAGATATTTCCATGTTCATGCAGTTAGCGTTGTAGATATTTCCATGTTCATACAGATGGCGGTTTAGATATTACCATGTTCATACAGATGGCGGTGTAGATATTTCCATGTTCATGCGGATGGCAGTTTAGATATTTCCATGTTTATACAGGTGGCGGTGTAGATATTTCCATGTTCATACAGATAGCAGTGTAGTTATTTCCATGTTTATAGAGATAGCAGTGTAGATATTTACATTGATATACAGATAGCTGTGTAGATATTTGCATGTTCATACAGATAGCGGTGTAGATATTTCCATGTTCATACAGATAGCGGTGTAGATGTTTCCATGTACGTACTGATAGCGGTGTAGATATTTCCATGTTCATACAGATGGCGGTGTAGATATTTACATGTACATACAGATGGCGGTGTAGATATTTCCATGTTCATACAGATGGCGGTGTAGATATTTCCATGTTCATAGAGATGGCGGTGTAGATATTTCCATGTTTATGCAGATAGCGGTATAGATGTTTCCATGTTTATACAGATGGTGGTGTAGATATTTCCATGTTTATAGAGATGGCGGTCTAGATATTTCCATGTTTATAGAGATAGTGGTGTAGTTATTTCCAAGTTTATAGAGACAGCGTTGTATATATTTCCATGTTTTTACAGATAGCGGTGATGGTATTTCCATGTTTATACAGATAGTGGTGTTGATATTTCCATGTTTATACAGATAGTGGTGTAGATATTTCCATCTTGATAGAGATAGTGGTGTAGATAATTCCAATTTTATACAGATAGCAGGGTAGATATTTCCAAGTTCATAGAGATAGCGGTGTAGATATTTCCACGTTTATAGAGATGGCGGTGTAGATATTTCCATGTTCATACAGATGGCGGTGTAGATATTTCCATGTTTATATCGATGGCGTTGTAGATATTTTCATGTTTACACAGATGGCGGTGTAGATATTTCCATGTTTACACAGATAGCGGTGTAGGCATTTCCATGTTTACACAGATAGCGGTGTGGATATTTCCATGTTTATACAGATAGTTGGGCAGATATTTCCATGTTTATACAGATAGCGGTGTAGATATTTCCATCTTAATACAGATGTTGGTGTAGTTATGTCCATGTTCGTAGAAATGGCGGTGTAGATATCTCCATGTTCATAAAGATGGTGGTTTAGATATTTCGAAGTTTATAGGGATAGCGCTGTAATTATTTCCATATTTGTAGAGAAATCTGTGTAGTTATTTCCATGTATATGCAGATAGCCGTGTAGATATTTCCATGTTCATGCAGAGAGCGGTGTAGATATTTCCATGTTCATCCAGATGCCGGTGTAGATATGTCCATGTTCATACAGATGGCGGTGAAGACATTTCCCTGTTCATGAAGATGGCGGTGTAGATATTTCCATGTTCATAGAGATGGCGGTGTACATATTTCCATGCTCATACAAATGGCGGTGTAGATATTTACATGTTCATACAGATGGCGGTGTAGATATTTCCATGTTAGTACGAATGGCAGTGTAGATATTTCCATGTTCATACAGGTGGCGGTGTAGATATTTCCATGTTTATACAGATAGCAGTGTAGATAATTCCATGTTTATAGAGATAGCATTGTAGATATTTCCGTTGGTATACAGAGAGCTGTGTAGATATTTGCATGTTCCTACAGATAGCGGTGTAGATATTTCTATGTTCATACAGGTAGCGGTGTAGATATTTGCATTTTCATTCAGATAGCGGTGTAGATATTTCCATGTTCATACAGATAACGGTGTAGATATTTCCATGTTCATACAGATAGTGGTGTAGATATTTCCATGTTCATACAGAGAGAGGTGTAGATATTTCCATGTTCATACAGATAGCGGTGTAGATATTTCCATCTTAATACAGATGGCGGTGTAGATATGTCCATGTTCGTACAGATGGCGGTGTAGATATTTCCATGTTCATACAGATGGCGGTGTAGATATTTCCACGTTCATACAAATGGCGGTGTAGATATTTAAATGTTCATAGAGATGGCAGTGTAGGTATTTCCATGTTCATACAAATGGTGGTGTAGATATTTCCATGTTCATAGAGATGGCGGTGTAGATATTTCCATGTTTATACATATAGCAGTGTAGTTATTTCCATGTTTATAGAGATAGTAGTGTAGATATTTCCATTGATATACAGATAGCTGTGTAGATATTTGCATGTTCATACAGATAGCGGTGTAGATATTTCCATGTTCATACAGAGGGCGGTGTAGATATTTCCATGTTCGTACAGATAGCGGTGTAGATATTTCCATGTTCATACAGATAGCGGTGTAGATATTTCCATGTTCATACAGATAGCGGTATAGATATTTCCATGTTCTTACAGATAGCGGTGTTGATATTTCCATGTTCATACAGTTAGCGGTGTAGATATTTCCATGTTCATACAGATGGCGGTGTAGATATTTACATGTTCATACAGATGGCGGTGTAGATATTTCTTTGTTCGTACAGATGGCGGTGTAGATATTTCCATGTTCATAGAGATGGCGGTGTAGATATTTCCATGTTCATCCAGATGCTGTTGTAGATATATCCATGTTCATACCGATGGCGGTGAAGATATTTCCATGTTCATACCGATGGCGGTGTAGATATTTCCATGTTCATAGAGATGGCCGTGTAGATATTTCCATGTTCATAGAAATGGCGGTGTAGATATTTCCATGTTCATAGAGATGGCGGTGTAGATATTTCCATGTTTATACAGATAGCAGTGGAGTTATTTCCATGTTCATACAGATAGCTTTGTAGTCATTTGCATGTTCATACAGATAGTGGTGTAGATATTTTCATGTTCGTACAGATAGCGGTGTAGATATTTCCATGTTCATAGAGATACTGGTGTAGATATTTCAATGTTCATACAGATAGCGGTGTAGATATGTGCATCTTCACACAGATAGCGGTGTAGATATTTCCATGTTCATTCAGTTAGCGTTGTAGATATTTCCATGTTCATACAGATGGCGGTTTAGATATTTCCATGTTCATACAGATGGCGGTGTAGATATTTCCATGTTCATGCGGATGGCAGTGTAGATATTTCCATGTTTATACAGGTGGCGGTGTAGATGTTTCCATGTTTATACAGATAGCAGTGTAGTTATTTCCATGTTTATAGAGATAGCAGTGCAGATATTTACATTGATATACAGATAGCTGTGTAGATATTTGCATGTTCATACAGATAGCGGTGTAGATATTTCCATGTTCATACAGATAGCGGTGTAGATATTTCCATGTACGTACTGATAGCGGTGTAGATATTTCCATGTTCATACAGATAACGGTGTAGATATTTCCATCTTCTTGCAGATAGCGGTGTTGATATTTCCACGTTCATACAGTTAGCGGTGTAGATATTTCCATGTTCGTACAGATGGCGGTGTAGATATTTCCAAGTTCATAGAGATGGCGGTGTAGATATTTCCATGTTTATGCAGATAGCGGTATAGATAGTTCCATGTTTATACAGATGGTGGTGTAGATATTTCCATGTTTATAGAGATGGCGGTCTAGATATTTCCATGTTTATAGAGATAGCGGTGTAGTTATTTCCAAGTTTATACAGACAGCGTTGTAGATATTTCCATGTTTATACAGATAGCGGTGAAGGTATTTCCATGTTTATACAGATAGCGGTGTAGATATTTCCATGTTTATACAGAGAGCGGTGTAGATAGTTCCATGTTGATAGAGATAGTGGTGTAGATAATTCCAATTTTATACAGATAGCGGTGTAGATATTTCCAAGTTCATACAGATAGCGGTGTAGATATTTCCATATTTATAGAGATGGCGGTGTAGATATTTCCATGTTCATACAGATGGCGGTGTAGATATTTCCATGTTTATAGAGATGGCGGTGTAGATATTTTCATGTTTACACAGATGGCGGTGTAGATATTTCCATGTTTACTCAGATAGCGGTGTAGTCATTTCCATGTTTACACAGATAGCGGTGTGGATATTTCCATCTTTATACAGATAGTAGGGGAGATATTTCCATGTTTATACAGATAGCGGTGTAGATATTTCCATCTTAATACAGATGTCGGTGTAGGTATGTCCATGTTCGTACGGATGGCGGAGTAGATATTTCCATGTTCATACAGATAGCAGTGTAGATATTTCCATGTTCATACAGATAGCGTTGTAGATATTTCCATGTTCATACAGATAGCGGTGTTGATATTTCCATGTTCATACAGAGAGCGGTGTAGACATTTCCATGTTCATACAGATAGCGGTGTAGGTATAACCATGTTCATAAAATAAGCGGTGTAGATATTTCCATGTTCCTACAGATGGCGGTGTAGATATTTACATGTTCATACAGATGGCGGTGTAGATATTTCCATGTTCGTACGGATGGCAGTGTAGATATTTCCATGTTCATACAGGTGGCGGTGTAAATATTTCCATCTTTATACAGATAGCAGTGAAGATATTTCCATGTTTATAGAGATAGCAGTGTAGATATTTCCATTGATATACAGATAGCTGTGTAGATATTTGCATGTTCATACAGATAGCGGTGTAGATATTTCCATGTTCATACAGATAGCGGTGTAGATATTTCCATTTTCATTCAGATAGCCGTGTAGATATTTCCATGTTCATACAGATAACGGTGTAGATATTTCCATGTTCATACAGATAGTGGTGTAGATATTTCCATGTTCATACAGAGAGAGGTGTAGATATTTCCATGTTCATACAGATAGCGGAGTAGATATTTCCATATTTATAGAGATAGCGGTGCAGATACTTCCTTTTTTATACAGATAGTAATGTAGATATTTCAATGTTCATACAGATGGCGGTGTAGATATTTCCACGTTTATAGAGATGGCGGTGTAGATATTTCCATGTTTATACAGATAGCGTTGTAGATATTTCCATTTTTATACATATAGCGGTGTAGATATTTCCAGGTTTATACAGATAGCAGTGTAGATATTTCCATGTTTAAGGAGATAGCGTTGTAGATATTTCCCTGCTTTACAGATAGCACTTTAGATATTTCCATGTTTATACAGATAGCGGTGTAGATATTTCCGTGTTTGTAGACAGAGCGGTGTAGTTATTTCCACATTTATACAGATAACGGTGTAGATATTTCCATGTTTATATGGATAGCGGTGTAGATATTTCCATGTATATACATATAGCGGTGTAGATACTTCCATGTTTATGCAGATGGCAGTGTAGATATTTCCATGTTTATAGAGATGGCGGTGTAGATATTTCCGTGTTGATACAGATAGCGGTGTAGATATTTCCATGTTTATAGTGATAGCGGTGTAGATATTTCCATGTTTATACAGATAGCGGTGTAGATATTTCCATATTCATACAGATATCAGTGTAGATATTTCCATGTTCATACTGATGGCGGTGTAGATATTTCCATGTTCCAAGATATGGCGGTGTAGATATTTCCATGTTCATACAGATGGCGGTGTAGATATTTCCATGTTCATACGGATGGCGGTGTAGATATTTCCACGTTTATGGAGATGGTGGTGTAGATATTTCCATCTTTATACAGATAGCTGTGTAGATATTTTCATGTTTATACAGATGGCGGTGTTGATATTTCCACCCTTATAGAGATAGCGGTGTAGATATTTCCATGTTCCTTCAGATGGCAGTTTAGATATTTCCCTGTTTATAGAGATGGCGGTATAGATATTTCCATGTTTATACAGATGGCGGTGTAGATATTTCCATTTTTATAGAGATGGCGGTGTAGATATTTCCATGTTTGTACAGGTAGCGGTGAAGACATTTCCATATTTATACAGGTAGCGGTGCAGATATGTGAATTCATTAAACCTCTTCTTCTTTATAAATTACCCAGTCTTGGGTATGTCTTTATCAGCAGCATGAAAATTGACCTATACACTCACTGTCCATGAATGATTCTCTGTTAGCCCATTTGCATTGTTATAAAGAAAAACCTGAGGCTGGGTGGTTTATAAAGAAATGAGGTTTATTTGGCTCCTTGTTCTGAAGGCTGTACGTGTAGCATAGTACTGGCACCTGCTTCCAGGGAGGGCCTCAGGAACCTTCCAAGCATGGTGGAAGGTGAAGGGAAACCAGCATATCACATGGTGAGAGAGGAAGCAAGAGAGACAGGGAGGAGGTGTCAGTCTCTTTTAAACAACCAGATATCGCATGAACTCACAGGGTAAGAACTCATTCATTACCAAGAGGACAGCACCAAGCCATTCAGGAGGCATCTGTCTCCAACATTGGGGATCACATTTTAACGTGAGATTTGAAGGAGACAAACATCCAAACTATGTCAGATACCAAAGCTGACAATGCTTAGGATCTTTAGCTGTTCCAGGTCCTGGGAAAAGGGAGAGAGTTAGCTTCCCTCGTTTATGCTGTGCTACTGCATATTATATTAGTAATTATTGTTCTCTAAAGGTTCTTAAAAGCAAATAAACAAATGCAAGGGAAAACATATGATATGCAAGGCAAAACATACGAAATGCAAGGCAAATGCATTAAAAACTTTTGAGTGTTAATATATAGATTTTATTTTATCTTTTTAATTTCTTTTGCTTAACCAAATAGATTATGTAGTTTTGATTAACTGGCCATGAAATAGCTCTGCCTACATAGAATTTCCCATGAATAATTATTTGTGGAGACTTTTGTGTGTGACCCAAATCCTCCCTCAAAACTGAAGTTTGCCCAGCTATTGGGAGTGTTGGCAAATCATGCCTCTCAGCTGATTCTCTCTAGAATTTATTCTCAGGAGATCTAATTAATAACTTGTCAAGCTGATGTCCATCCTTGGGGACAACTTGTATCTGAAGAATGGCCAGTGAAAGGTATTAAAACTCCATACTCCTGCCTCAATTTAGGGCAACTCTGAAGGGTCACCCCAGCTTCTCAGCTCCCCCTTGAGATTAGCTGAGGTATTTGCTGTGACTGCCCCACATCTCAACTCCCTTTATCCAATTCAGCTTTTTCGCCACAGTTGTTGGTTCCTAGGATTTTACCCAGTTAAATGTTCTCTACACAAATCTCTATCTCAAATCTGCTTTACAGGGAATGTGGCCTCAGACAGGTTTTCATTAGGTTCTGGACATAACTCTCATTAGTCATTGATATGATTCGGCTGTGTCTCTGCCCGAATCTCACCTTGATTGTAATTATCCCCGCATGTCAAGGATGGAGTCAGGTGGAGATAATTGAATCATAGGGGCGGGTTCCCCCTACTGTTCTCCTGGTAGCGAATAAGTCTCACGAGATCTGATGGTTTTCAAATGGGAGTTTCCCTACACAAGCTTTCTTCTCTGCTACCATTTAAGATGTGCCTTTGCTTCTTTTTTGCCTTCTGCCGTGACTGTGAGGCCTCCCCAGCCATGTGGAATTGTGAGTTCATTAAACCTCTTTCCTTTATAAATTACCCGGTCTTGGGTAGGACTTTATTAGCAGCATGAGAACAAACTAGTACAGTCTGTTCTATAAGCCCAAGTCGGATCACAGAGTCCCGCTTTCTGTTTCTTTTTTTTTCTAGCCCATATTTCTACTAAAACTTGACTCATAAAGACTCAAAACAAAATAATTAAGCATGGCTAATATTTATTTAATATTTTATACGTGTCAGGTACTGTATTTTGTAACTTATCTTTTAATAATCTTTCCAAATCTCTAAAAGGAGAATTCTGCTTTTTTATAGAGAAAATAAGGATGGCTCTGAAAATGTTAGTAGTAGGGGAAGCAGGGTGAGGGACATAGGGGGCACTTTGTGTTATTTGTGCATTTTACCATCAGTCTAAAATCAGGTCAAAATAAAAAAAAATGAGAAGTAGAAGCAGGTTGTTAAGATTTTCAGTGTGACTCTAGAATTTTTTTGTTTGTTGTTTGTTTTGGAGTGTAGTGGTAAGATCTCTGCTCACTGCAACCTCAACTTCCCAGGCTCAAGCAATTCTCCTGCCTCAGTCTCCCAAGTAGCTGGGATTATAGGTGCCTGCCACCACACCCAGCTAATTTTTGTATTTTTTTTTTTTAGTAGAGATGGGGTTTCAGCATGTTGGCCAGGCCAGTCTCCAACTCCTGACTTCAAGTCATCCGCCCACCTCAGCCTCCCGAAGTGCTGGGATTATAGGCATGAGCCACCACTCCTGGCCCAAAGTTCATATTTTAACTACTAACCTAAATTATTTTAAAAACAAAAGCCTCCTTGGACTCAAACCAGGTCAGAGTGACATGATCATGTGCCTGTTTTGTGCAGGGTGAAGTGAGATTATTATCTAGGAAATAGCTGAAATGTCTTGTTGTGGGCATAAATATTTCATATAAATTCTAAGCTTCATATTAGCACTTAGATTATAATTATCTAAAGAATAGAGAACAATTTCATATAATTTTCAGTGTATCAGGCGAATCAAAAGTATACATACAAGCATGCAGATGAATTTCAGTGAATATAGTGGTGACAATGCTCAACAGAATATGTGTCCCCCACCCCATCCCTGCTTCTTGCTCTTTCACTGTCCTAAAGATAGAACAAAATGGTTCAGGCATCCAGCTTGTCCCCTCCGCACTTCACACTTTTACTTAATAGCAGCTTATCTTTAACACTTTGTCATCTTTAAGATGTTGCTAATTCTTTCTGGTAGATCCCAGGACTGAGGATGAGGAAGAACGATTTTATTTAAATAAAGTTGCTTAATTAAAAAACAATTTTTTTTAGTTTTAAAATATTTTCATTATTTTATAAAATTTTTGTGGGTACATAGGAGGTTTATATATTTGTGGGGTACATGAGATGTTTTGATACAGGCATGCAGTGTGAAATAATCACATCATGAGGAATGGGCTTTCCATCCCCTCAAGCATTTATCCTCTGAGTTAAAAACTATTCAATTGGCTGGGCGCGGTGGCTCACGCCTGTAGTCCCAGCTCTTTGGGAGGCCAAGGGGGGCGGATCGCCTGAGGTCAGGAGTTTGAGACCAGCCTGGCCAACATGATGAAACCCCATCTCTACTAAAAATACAAAAATTAGCCAGGTGTGGTGGCGAGTGCCTGTCATCCCAGCTACTCGGGAGGCTGAGACAGAAAAATCATTTGAACCTGGGAGGTGGAGGTTACAGTGAGCCGAGATCATGCCATTGTACTCCAGCCTGAGTGACAAGAGTGAAACTCCATGTCAAAAACAAACAAAAATCAATTACATTCTTTAAGTTATTAAAATTAAACATTGTAAATGATTTTTTTTCCCAAAGCTTTTTCAGAGAGAAAAAAAAGTAGAAACAAAGACACTTTCTACTGATTTCCAACATGGTGACTGTATTTCTAGCATGTGTTAAGGGGAGAAATTGATTTTATGTTTAATACAAAACATAGCATAATGTAATGAAAAGCAAGATTGTAATGATGAGGGAAAATAACATTAGTGCTAATTTTTTTCAATTTGAAGCATTGGATTAAAATGAATTAGGTTATATTCCAACATGTTTATATTGAATTTCTTTTTTATCCAATTGGTTTCTTTTTATTAATGGGGGAGTGTTGCATTTGTATAAGGTTTCCCTATTATATTCAATTGTTTTGAGATGCTTTTAATATGAAGTTTTTATGTTTTCTTTTTGATGTATACATGTTATGCTTTTATGCTGAATTTGATAATTGGTGCTGTATATGCAAAGCAAATGTAATTTCTCAGCTTTTATTTTTTAAAGCCCTGGGAAGCAACATAATGAAGTAGAAATAGTATCAAGACAGGAGTTAGAATACCTGGATTCTAAAATTTAAATTAAATTAGGATCTAGTGACATTATAGGTGTTCCTTGATCTTCTGATGACCTGGTTCCTCAAAAGAAAAATAAAATAATCTATAAATTGTTTCTAATTCTAAAACTCTATCAATCCTATTTTTAAAATTATAATTAGTTGAACTCTATAAGGTCACAAAAATCCCTATTAAGAACTAAAATAAAATTTTATCATATCTTAAAAATACTCTCATCTTTTTTTATATGCTGACATGAATTCTAATTATTTTTGAGCCCCTAAAAAACATTTAAGATCACAGTTTATGTTTTATTATTGACTTTCAGATAATTAACATTTTACTGATAGATATGAACAAATCTACTCTAACAGAGATAGTCATTAGTTTATTTCTCTCTTTTCAGTATCAATAAAAAGTATCGATTTACCAATAACAATGAATTAATTGCCTGAAATAAATGAAACGTAAGCAGCAAAAGTGAACCTTTTAGTATAACTCTTCTTGTAAACATTGACTTAGTTCAAAGGGAGCTTATCTTTAAAAAAAAAGCGCTAATTCATGTCTATTGGTATAGATATAATCTTTTGTTCCTTGAAAATAGATCCTACTATACTCCAGACACTATGCCACTTGGTGCAGATATTAACACAAATAGCAGGTGATCATTGTCGTCATGGAGTTTATTTTAAAGAGAACAAAGTGAGACAAAGGCACACAAGCAAAGAACTACAATACAAAGGGGATGGCATCTGACTCAGCATGGAGGTGTCACGGAAGGTGTTGTTTTGCTTAGGTTTTGAAGTGTGGGTAGGAGATGGCCCATGTTGAGAGTGGGAACTGGGAATTAAAAAGATGAGGAGGTCTCTGCAAATCTACATGGATGGGAAGTAGCATGCTGATGTGGGAAACAACTAAAAAGTTCCAGAATGCATGGTTTATAAAGCGTGAGTCAGAGAGGGCTAGACCAGTAGCCAGATCAAGGATATCTCTGATGTTATAGTCATGAATTAGTGCATTGACCTGCAGGCCATGGGAGTCACTGAAGGTTTCAGTCAGGTAAGTGAGCTGATCAGAACAGTCCTTTAGATAGGCCGCTCTTTTGGCTGTAAGGGGGACACGTTTGAAGTAGGGCTATAGCTAAAAATATACAGACACTTCCTCTTGTCTACAGCCCTGCTGGCATCTGTTGTATTTTGACTTTTTAATAATAGCCATTCCAACCGGTATGAAATGGTATCTCATTGTGTTTTGATTTGCAATTTTCTGATGATTAGTGATTCTAACCTTTTTTTTTTTTGTATTTGTTGGCCATTTGTATGTGCTCTCTTGAGATGAGTTTGTTCATGTCCTTTGCCCATTTTTTAATTGGGTTATTTTTTTTCTAATTGATTTAAGTTCCCTGTAGATTCTGGATACTAAAAAACAAACAAAAACCAGAAGTAAATAAATTCTCAGGACACACACACCCACACCCACACCCACAGAGAGAGAGAGAGAGAGAGAGAGCGCCTAGGTAAGAGGCCACCAACCACCAGGGTCTAAACTGGGAACACTTTCTAGTACAGAATGAATGGAAAGGATTCATGAAATATCTAGAAAGTAACGTTAATGAGATTTACATGTATGGAGTGAATGAGGAGAAACAGGGATCATTCAGGATTCTGGTAGGGATAACAGGGGGAGCCATTAGTTGAAATTTTGAAGTGGGAGAAGGAGAGGCAGTTTTAGGGAGAAAGATGAGTTGTTTTTTAGGTATTTCAAACCCTTGAAGCTTCTATGGGACATCGAAGTGGAAATAACAGTCTGTGGGTTGGGACAATAAAGAAAGAAATTGGTTGAAGACTAGGGGAAGAGTATAGAGCAAAGAAATATTTAAGATAATAAACATAGAGAGATAGCTGAAAATGTGGGACTGGATTACAAAGGAAGAGTGATTTAGTTATGAAGCCCAAGGGCTGACAGGAATGGGTGACTACTCGAGGAGTTCATATGCATCTGTTATTGTATGAATAAAAAAAATTATCTGTTCCTTCCTAAAGATATCTTCAACCTGTTTTTGGATACATATGGGCACTGCTTTTCATTCTCTTAGCCCCATTTCTTATTTTAGCCTCTGCTGTAGCAATCAGTTCTGCACAGGCTTTGACCCAGGCTTTGACTAGTTGGTGCAGGTGTGATATGACACTTACCTGGAATGGCCCACAGTTTGTGGCTGCTCTCACTTAAGCAGGTGGGATGCTCATGTAGGTGTAACCTAGAAGCTTGGTAGAGTTTATGCCCATGGGGCAACCTGTGACCACTCAAAAATAAAGCCCTTTCCTCCTCCCAGATTGAGGAGTCTTGCATTATGTAATAAAACTCCTTAGAAGGCCTATTAGGTTCCAATACAGCATTAGGCAACTTGATAAGGTATCCCATCATCAGCCTTCCTTTCTTCCCTCATTCCTCTGCCTCTCACTCTTTCTTCCTAAGTTAACTTCTTAGATAAAATGCCAACTTTCTATATTTTGTTTCACATCAGGGAAAATAATTGTATATCCCATTTCAAAAGCACATAAAAAGGTTACTGTATAGAAAATTTGTCTTTAATAGATTAAGGTGTAATTTTCCAAATACTTTAAAATTTTATTTCAGATACGTTTTTCATTTTTATAAGCTTCATCTAAAAGCAGAGTTCACCTAAGAATATACCTAACAGCATATTACATAAAATATATTTTATATTTCAGTAGTT
This sequence comes from Gorilla gorilla gorilla, assembly GCF_029281585.2. Lineage (NCBI taxonomy): Eukaryota > Metazoa > Chordata > Mammalia > Primates > Hominidae > Gorilla > Gorilla gorilla. The sequence goes on along the minus strand of NC_073234.2, from coordinate 10,831,600 downwards.
TAGCTAGGATTCTTTCAAAATTGAGAGGATCTACAAATATTTCTAACACATTAGTTTTCAGTCTTAAGGCTGAGTCAAGAACAAAGCTCCTAAACTTTGCATTGGTGATTGAGAACATTTTAAAATTGTTATTTAATTCATTAATTTATTTTTAAAAAATTTTCACATTGTAATCATATAGATTTATAGGATACAATTTGATGTTTCAATGAATATGTATGTTGTCTAATGATCCAATAAGGATAGTTAGTGTATTAATTACCTCATGCATTTATCATTTCTTTTTCATAAGAAATTTCAAAATCCTTTCTTCTAGATACTTTGTAATATACAATACTTTACTTTTAACTATAGTCACCCTGCTTTGCAAAGAACACTTCAACTTATTCTTCCTACATAATTGTGATTTCATAACTGTTAACCAATCTATCTCCATTTTGCCCTCCCCACTTCTTCCTCACTGTTTGGTAACCACTATTCTACTCTACCTCTCTATTAACATTTTTTTTTAAGATTCCACATATGAGAGAGATCATGCGGTATTTGCTTTCTGTGTCTGGCTTATTTCACCTAACATTGTATCCTACAGGGTCATCCATGTTGTTGCAGCTGGCAGAATTTCATTCTTTTTTTATTGCTGAATAGTATTTCATTGTGTATGTGTCCATATATATATATATTATATATAATAATACGTATAATTATAATTACACATAAAATTATATATAATTATAATTAATTTTATGTATAATTATAATTACACATAAAATTATATATAATTATAATTATAATTATATATAATTATATATATAATAATAATATATATTATATGTAATATATAATATACATAACGTATATTATATATAATATACATAACGTATATTATATATTATACATAATATATATTATATATATTATACATGATATATATTATGTATAATATACATGATATATATTATACATAATATACATGATATATATTATACATAATATACATAATATATATTATGTATAATATACATAATATATATTATGTATAATATACATAATATATATTATGTATAATATTCATAATATATATTATATATATAATTCACTTCTTTGTTTTTAGACACATAGGTTGATTCCATATCTGATTATTAGAAATAGTGCTACAGTAAACATAAGAGTGCAGATATTTTTCAAACACAATGATTTCATTTCCTATGGATATATACCCAGTAGTGGGATTGCTGGGTTATGTGATCGAATAATTGTTTTTTTGTTTTTTTTTTATTTTTTAGCGAACTTCCATAAAGTTTTGCTTAATGGTTGTACTAGTTTACAACTCCATCAACAGTGTGTAAGTGTTCCCTTTTCTCCACTTCCTTGCCAACTCTTGTTATCTTTTACCTTTTTGGTAATAGCCATTCTAATGGGTGAACTGGTATCTCATTGTGGTTTTGATTTGCATTTCCCTGATGGTTAGTGATGTTGAACATGATTTTATTATATATTCGTCTTGACCATTTCTATATTTTCTCTTGTGGCATGTCTTTTAGTTTATTTTGTCCTTTTTTTTTTTTTTTTGAGAAGGAGTCTTGCTCTGTTGCCCAAGCTGGAGTACAGTGGTGCAATCGGGGCTCACGGCAACCTCCATCTCCCTCTTCCAACAATTCCCCTGCCTCAGCCTGCTGAGTAGCTGGGGTTACAGGCACACGCCATCATGTTTGGCTAAATTTTTGTATTTTTAGTAGAGAAATGATTTCACCATATTGGTCAGGCTGGTCTCAAACTCCTGACCTCAGGCAATCCACCTGCCTCAGCCTCCCAGTTTTGCCAATTTTTAAATAAGTTTTTTTATGTTTTTGCTGTTGAGTTGTTTAAGTTTCTTATATAATCTGGGCATTAACTCCTTAGCAGATGTATAGTTTGCAAATATTGTATCCCATTCTGTAAGTTGTTTTTTCACTCTGTTAAGTTTCCTTTGCTGTGCAAAAGCATTTTAGTTTGATGAAACCCCATTTATCTATTTTTGCTTTTGTTGCCTGTGCTTTTGACGTCTCATTTAAAAAATCCTTGTACAACCCAAAGTTATAGAGAATTTCCCACATGTTATCTTCTAGTAGTTTTTCATAGTTTTCAATCTTACGTTTAGGTCTTTAATCGCATTTGAGTTGATTTTGTATAAGGTAAAAGATAGGGGTCTAATTTCATTATCCCACATATAAATATCCAATCTTCTCAGTACCATTTAATGAAGACACTGTCTTTACCCCTGTGTGTGCTCTTGACCCCTTTCTTGAAAATCAGTTGACTTTAGGTATGAGAATTTATTTCTGAGCTGTATATTCTCTTCCATTGGTCTATGTGTTTGCTTTATGGCAGTGCCATGCTGTTTTGCTTACTATGGCTTTGTAGTATATTTTGAAGTCAGGTAGTGTGGTGCCTCCAGCTTTGTTATTTTTGCACAGGATTGCTTTGGTTATTTGGGGTCTTTTCTGGTTTCATACAAATTTCAGGGTATTTTTTTCTATTTCTGTGAAGAATTTCATTGTTATTTTGATAGGGATTGCATTGAATCTGTAGGACATTTTGTTAGTATGGTCATTTCAATAGTATCAATTCTTCCATTCCATGAGTATATAGTGTCCATTTTTTGTGTATCGTAAATTTTTCCATCAGTGTGTTATAGTTTTCATTGAAGAGATCTTTCATGACCTTGATTAAATTTATCTGCAGATTTCTTGGTAGCTATTGTAAATGGAATTCCTTTCTTGATGACTTTTTCAGATAGTTCACTATTAGTGTATAGAAACACCACTGAATTTTCTGTGTTGATTTTGTATACTACAACTTTACTGAATTTATTTATTATTTCTAGTAGTTTTTGGTCAAGTCTTTAGGGTTCTCACTCTATATAAGTATATATAGAAAGAACCCTAAAGAGAGAGAGATCATATATATCTATATGATCATATATATAGATGTATACATATGTATGTGAGATCACATTTTCTACAAACAGAAACAATCTGACTTCCTTCTTTCCAGTTTGGATCCCTCTTATTTATTTCTTTTGTCTAATTGCTCTGGCTCTGACCTCCAGTACTATGCTAAATAGAAGTGGTAGAAGTTGACATCCTTGTCTTCCTCCATATCATAGAGGAAAAGCATTTAACTATTCACCATAAATAAGATGTTAGCTGTGGGTTTGTCACATATGGCCTTTACTGCGTTGAGGTACACTCCTATACCTACTTTCTTGACAGTTTTTATCATAAACGAATGTTGACTTTTGTCAAGTGTTCTTTTTGCATCTGTTGAAATGATCACATGGTTTTTGTTTTTCTTTCTATTGTGGTGGTGTATCATATTTACTGATTTGTGCATGTTAAGCCATCCTTTCATCCCTGGGATGAATCCCACTTGATTATAGTGAATACTCTTTTTAGTGTGCTGTCGAAGTCAGTTCACTTGTATCTTGCTGAGAATTTTTGTATCTATGTTCTTCAGGAATATTGGCCTGTTATTTTCATTTTGTGCGTGTCTTTGGCTGGTTTTAGAATCAGGATATTGCGAGCCTCATAAGATGAGTATGGAAGTATTCCTTCCTCATTACTTTTGTGGAAAAGTTTGTGGAGAATTGGTAGTTATTCTTTAACTGTTTGGTAGAATTCAGCAGTGAAGACATCAGGTCCTGGGTGTTGGTTGTTGTTGTTGTTGTTTTGATGGAAGATGTTTTATTATTGATTCAATTTCCAAACTCATTATTGATGTGTTCAGATGTTATATTTCCTCACAATTTAATCTGGGTAGTTGTATGTGTGCAGAAATTTATTCATTTTATTCTACATTATCAAATTTGTTGGCATATAGTTATGAGTAATGTCTTACAATCCCTTCTATTTCTGTGGTGTATCAGTTGTAATGTCTCCTTTTTCATCTTTTATTTATTTGAATTTTCTCTCCTTTTGTCTTAGTTTAGCTAAAGGTTTGTCAGTTTTACCTTTACACTTTGTCTTATTTATCTTTTGAAATATTTTTTAGTGTCTGTTTCCTTTATATCTGCTGTGAGCTTTATTATTTCCTTCCTTCTACCAATTTTGGGTTTAGTTTGTTTTTGATGTTCTAGTTAATTGAAGTGTATAATTTTGCTTTGTGATTTGAAAATCTTTCTTCATTTTTGGTGTAAGCTTTTATTGCTATAAATTTCCCTCTTAGAACTGCTTTTGCTACGTTCCATAGGTTTGGGTATGTTGGATTTTCATTCTTACTTGTCTCAGCGACTTTTGAAATTTTCCTATTAATGTCTTAATGAGACCTATTGATTTCTTGGGTGCATGCTATTTAATTTCCATGTTTTTATAAAATTTCCAAGGGCTTTCCTGTTGTTGATTTCTGGCTTTATATCACTGTAATCAGAAAAGATACTTCATATGATATCTGTCTTCTTAAGTTTGTTAAGACTTATTATGTGTCATAATGTATGATTGGTCCTAGAGAATGTTTGGTGTACAGTTGAGAATAATTTGTATTCTGCAGCTGTTGGATGATGTATTAGTCTGTTTTCATACTGCTGATAAAGACATACCCGAGACTGGGTAATTTACAGAGAAAAAGAGGTTTAGTGGACTCATAGTTCCACGTGGCTGGGGAGGTCTCCCAATCATGATGGAAGGCGAAAGGCACATCTTACATGGTAGCAAACAAAATAGAATTGAGAACCAAGTGAAAGGGTTCCCCCTTATAAAACCATCAGATCTTGTTAGACGTATTCACTACCACAAGAACAGTATGGGGGAAACCGCCCCCATGATTCAATTATCTCCCACTGGTTCCCTCCCACAACATGTATGAATTATGGGAGCTATAATCAAGATGAGATTTGGGTGGGGATATACAGCCAAACCATATCAGGTGAGATCTTCTTTACCTGCTATGTCCATTTGGTCTATGGTATAGTTTGAGTCTGTCATTTTTTGGTTGATTTTCTCTTCATATAATCTGTCCATTTTTAAAGTGGAGTGTTGAAATTTCCTACTAATATTGTATTGCAGTCAATCTCTACCTTTAAATCTAATATTTGCTTTATATATCTGGTTGTTCTGGTGTTGGGTACATATATAGTTACACCTAAGTAATATATATGTTATGTCCTCGTATTGAATTGGGCCTTTTATCATTTCATTATACAGCGACATTCTTTTTTATATAGTTTTTTTATTTAAAGCCTTTTAAAATATGACATGACTGTGGCTACTCCTGCTTGCTTTTCATTTGTTTGCATAAAATATATTTTTCCATCTCTTCACTTTCAGTCTATTTATCTTTAATAGTGAGGTAAGTATCATGTAGGCAGCATATAGGTGGGTTTTGCTATCTGAATCCATTCATCCACTTTATATCTTTTAACTAGAGTTTAATCCACTTCTATTGAAGTTTATTATTGATAAATTAGGACTTCCTTCTACCATTTCATTAGTTGTTTCTTAGATTACTTGTTCACTTCTTCCTTTCTTATTGTTCATCTCTCTAGTTTGGTGGTTTTCTGTGGTGCTAAGCTTTGTTTCTTTTCCCTTTTTTGGTGTGTGTGTGTGTATCTGCTGTAATTTCTTTCTTTCTGGTAAGTGAAACTAACATACAGAGTCCTGTATTTGTAACAGACTATTTTACACTGATAACAACTTAACTTCTGTCACATAAAAATACTCTTGACTTCTCCCCCCCCACACACACAATTTATATTTTTGTTACGTTACATTGCATCTTTGTGAATGGTAGACTCAATGGAACATAGGATCTATGTCACAACTAAATCAATTATTTAATGGCAGCATTAAAGCAGGCCAAAGAATGTGAAAAACTGGTGTGGGTGTATTTAACTTTTTAAAAACTATGTTTCATAATGTTTTCATTAAAAAGTCTTTATCAGTTTGCTAATGCCTAATTTTTACAACCAGCCACCATAGATTTTACAGGATAAATATATTATTTCAGTGGTAATTGAAGCAGAATTTTTGTTGCTCTTCTTACCCTTAGAGATTGTGTATTATCCTCAGACGTAATTCTTTGATTTTTTTTTCTTTTCATGTTGTTACACATAGTTACCAACAATCAACGTGAGAATAACCTTTGAATATTTTCAAGCATTAAGATTTGTTTATACAGCTGCACAATTAGACAACCAACACTCTTGGGTCTTTACCTCTCAGCATACACCTGATTATTAACTTAAAGGTATGATGGGAAAAGTATCAATTTTTCTTGGTCACCTAGATTTAGAAATATGTAATAACTATAAGCTTGGGTCTGCTTCTTCAGAAGCCTAGGAAGTGGAGTGATGGTTCTCTGAAGAGGCTGGAAACAAAGTATGTGTTTCCAGAAGGCTTAATAGAATATGTTGAGACATAGGCCATTAACACAAAAGTGAAAGAAATGCAAAAAATGTATGAAAGTAAGGATTTGAGAAGGGAAATTTTATTTTTCAGTCTAAGATTCCTATGAATTATATGAAAGTAAATGTCCTATCCTTAAAATTAGCCAAAGGAAGCACTTTACTTATCAATATGATATGACTTTTCATACTCTTATCTAAAGATATCCTAAACTAAGATCCAGTTTTCTAAGAAAAGACTTTTTACTCATGCTTTAAAGCATGCTAGATGATTCCTACCACATCACATAATGTTGTTTACATGTATGATTTAAACTGCATTTATTCTTCAACTCACTGGTTCCTTAGGCTTCTTATCTTTCCTTGCACGCTTAGATAATTTTATGTAAAATTGATTTTTAGAAGTTTAGTTGCTGGGCGTAGTGGCTGTCACCTGTAAACCCAGTACTTTGGGAATTCAAGGCAGGTGGATTGCTTGAGTCTTGGAGTTTGAGGCCTGCCTGGGAAAGATGACAAACCCCATTTGTACAAAAATAAAAATATTAGCTGGATATGGCGGCACATGCCTGTGGTCCCAGCTACTCCAAGGCTGAGGTGGGAGGATGACTTGAGTCTGAGAGGCAGAGGTGTGAGCCAAGATCATGCCCTGCTCTTCAGCCTGGGCAAAGAAGCCAGACCCTGTTTCAAAAAAAAAAATCTAGTGAGATTTGATTTCTATTTCTATGTGATTCAAAACTAGGAGAGCTTCAAGGCTAATGACTATTAAAAAATGGCCATTGCTACTTGCATTTTCTATGAAGCCAGCATACACAGCAACGTGCAACCTAAAAACCAAGCTATTTAATATGTAGCTTAGATTTCAGGTTTGATTGTCTTTGAGGTTTGATTATTGCAGAGATCAATTGCCAGACCAAATATAGACTAATTCTGTATTTGGTCTTTTAATCATATGAAACATCCCAGCCTTGGGTATAAATTAAGAGCAAGTACGGATGTTTATACCGATAGCGGTGTAGATATTTCCATGTTTATACAGATAGCGGTGTAGATATTTTCATGTCTATACAGATAGCGGTGTGGATGTTTCCATGTTTATACAGATAGTGGTGTAGATATTTCCATGTTTATAGAGATAGCGGTGTAGATATTTCCATGTTTCTACAGATAGCGTGGTAGATATTTCCATGTTTATAGAGACAGCGGTGTAGATATTTCTATATTTATAGAGATAGCGGTGTAGTTATTTCCATGTTTATACAGATAGCGGTGTAGATATTTCCATGTTTATACAGGTAGCGGTGTAGATATTTCCATGTTTGTACAGGTAGCGGTGAAGATATTTCCATATTTATACAGGTAGCGGTGCAGATATGTGAATTCATTAAACCTCTTTTTCTTTATAAATTACCCAGTCTTGGGTATGTCTTTATCAGCAGCATGAAAATTGACTAATACACTCACTGTCCATGAATGATACTCTGTTAGCCCATTTGCATTGTTATAAAGAAATACCTGAGGCTGGGTAATTTATAAAGAAATGAGGTTTATTTGGCTCCTTGTTCTGAAGGCTGTACATGAAGCATAGTACTGGCACCTGCTTCCAGGGAGGGCCTCAGGAACCTTCCAATCATGGTGGAAGGTGAAGGGAAACCAGCATATCACATGGTGAGAGAGGAAGCAAGAGAGACAGGGAGGAGGTGTCAGTCTCTTTTAAACAACCAGATATCGCATGAACTCACAGGGTAAGAACTCATTCATTACCAAGAGGACAGCACCAAGCCATTCAGGAGGCATCTATCTCCAACATTGGGGATCACATTTTAACGTGAGATTTGAAGGGGACAAACATCCAAACTATGTCAGATACCAAAGCTGACAATGCTTAGGATCTTTAGCTGTTCCAGGTTCTGGGAAAAGGGAGAGAGTTAGCTTCCCTCGTCTATGCTGTGCTACTCCATATTATATTGGTAATTATTGTTCTCTAAAGGTTCTTAAAAGCAAATAAACAAATGCAAGGCAAAACATTTGAAATGGAAGGCAAAACACAAGAAATGCAAGGCAAATGCATTAAAAACTTTTGAGTGTTAATATATAGATTTTATTTTATCTTTTTAATTTCTTTTGCTTAACCAAATAGATTATGTAGTTTTGATTAACTGGCCATGAAATAGCTCTGCCTACATAGAATTTCCCATGAATAATTGGTTGTGGAGACTTTTGTGTGTGACCCAAATCCTCCCTCAAAACTGAAGTTTGCCCAGCTATTGGGAGTGTTGGCAATTCATGCCTCTCAGCTGATTCTCTCTAGAATTTATTCTCAGGAGATCTAATTAATAACTTGTCAAGCTGATGTCCATCCTTGGGGACAACTCGTATCTGAAGAATGGTCAGTGAAAGGTATTAAAACTCCATACTCCTGCCTCAATTTAGGGCAACTCTGAAGGGTCACCCCAGCTTCTCAGCTCCCCCTTGAGATTAGCTGAGGTATTTGTTGTGACTGCCTCACATCTCAACTCCCTTTATCCAATTCAGTTTTTTCGCCACAGTTGTTGGTTCCTAGGATTTTACCCAGTTAAATGTTCTCTACACAAATCTCTATCTCAAATCTGCTTTACAGGGAATGTGGCCTCAGACAGGTTTTCATTAGGTTCTGGACATAACTCTCATTAGTCATTGATATGATTCGGCTGTGTCTCCGGCCGAATCTCACCTTGACTGTAATTATCCCCGCATGTCAAGGATGGAGTCAGGTGGAGATAATTGAATCATAGGGGCGGGTTCCCCCTACTGTTCTCCTGGTAGCGAATAAGTCTCACGAGATCTGATGCTTTTAAAATGGGAGTTTTCCTACACAAGCTTTCTTCTCTGCTACCATTTAAGATGTGCCTTTGCTTCTTTTTTGCCTTCTGCCGTGACTGTGAGGCCTCCCCAGCCATGTGGAATTGTGAGTTCATTAAACCTCTTTCCTTTATAAATTACCCGGTCTTGGGTAGGACTTTATTAGCAGCATGAGAACAAACTAGTACAGTCTGTTCTATAAGCCCAAGTCGGATCACAGAGTCCCGCTTTCTTTTTTTTTTTTCTAGCCCATATTTCTACTAAAACTTGACTCATATAGACTTAAAACAAAATAATTAAGCATGGCTAATATTTATTTAATATTTTATACGTGTCAGGTACTGTATTTTGTAACTTATCTTTTAATAATCTTTCCAAATCTCTAAAAGGAGAATTCTGCTCTTTTATAGAGAAAATAAGGATGGCTCAATCTTTTGATTTTTATTACAAGCTTTATTTTGTATAACATATAATAAACTAAAAATATTGAAAGTTGAGAAACCATCAGCACACAATCGAGGTGATGGAAATATACTTCACCTCCAGTTTCCTGATGCCTCTTTATAATACATTTCTCTGGCCCCTCATTCCTGGCCCTTAAAAACCACCAAACTGCTTTCTGTCACTGGACAGTAATTTATACAGTCAAAAAATGTATATAAATACAATTTTACACTATGCACTTTTTTGTCTGACATTTTATGTTTTTTTCTCTGCATGTTTTACCTCTAGAGTCTGCCTTGTTTCACTTAGTATAATTATTTTGAGATTCATTCATGTTATAGTATGTATCCATAATTAATTCGGATAAAGCAAGTTAATTCATTAATGTATTGATTGATATTTAGACTGTTTCTAGTTTGGGCTATTATGAATACATGTGCTATGAACATTTGTGTTGATATCATTATATGAACACCTACTTTTATCTCTCTTGGGTAAATACCCAGGAGTGCAATGGCTGAGTCTTACGGCAGAAGTATGTTTAACTTTTTAAGGGACTCTTGAACTGTTTTTCAAAGGTTACACTTTTTTGTATTCCCATCAGCAGTGTATGAGAGTTTCAGCTTCTCCACATCCAAGCCAGTGCTTGGCTATTATCAGTCATGCTAATCTTAGCTATTTAAAAATAGATAGTGGCGTCTCATTTTGGTTTTAATTTGCATTGCCCTAAGCATTAATTATGTTGAGCATATGTGCTTATTTACCAAACAAATGTCTACTTTGAAATGTCTGTTCCAGTCTTTCACCCAAGTTTTAAATGGGGTTGTTTGTTTTTCATTATTAAATTTTGAGCTTTTAAAATATATTTTTGATGCAAGCCTTTTATCAGATATATGAGTTGCAAATATTTTCTCCCAGCCTGCAGCTTGTCTTTTCAGTCTCTTAATAGATTCTTTTGAAGAGCAGATTCTTTTTTTAAAATTTGATGAGTTCTTCTTATCAATATATTATTATATAAATCATGCTGTGGGGTCATATCAAAGAAAGCTTTGCCTGACTCAAAGTCCCAAATGTTTTCACATCTTCCCTCTCCTCTCCTTTGGGAACTGAGATTACACGTAAATTCAGTTACTTGAAATGTACTGTCTACTATTGCTCTGTTCATGTTTTTTAAAAATTTATTTTCTCTCTATATTTTATTTTGAGAGGTGTCTATCTTTTCTTCTTTAATGACTAATGTGCTATCAGCCTACCATGTAGCTGGGACTACAGCCGCATGCTACTATGTCCCGCTAATTTTTGTATTTTTAGTAGAGATGGGATTTCACCATATTGGTCAGGCTGGTCCTGAACTCCTGACTTCGTGATCCACCTGCCTCGGCCTCGCAAAATGCTGAGATTACAGGCGTGAGCCACTGCGCCCAGCCTCCTTTAGTGTATCTTGCATGTCTCTATTTTAGAACATATAGAATACTGTTTCAATAAGCATTTTAATGTTCTTAACTGATAACTCTGGCACCTTGATTTACTCTGGATCAGTTCCGACTCAGTGATTTTTCTCCTTATTATGAGCCACGTTCTTCTGTCTTTTGTTGTTACTGTTGCGTCTCTGCTAAACTGTGTCTGGATGTCAGATACGGTGACTTTTATCTTATTGAGTGCTGGAAGTATATATAAATATTCTTGATCTTTGTATTGGTATGTATTTAAGTTTAGTTGGAAAGAGTTTGACTCTTTTTTGTCTTGCTTTAAAAATTCATTAGGTGGGATCAGACCAGTTCTCATTTTAGAGCTAATCACTCCCAACTAGTGAGGCAAGATCCTTCTGGGTATCCCTGGGAATCTTGAGGTGTTTCTGGGTTGGCTGATAAAATAAGCACTATTACTGGACCTTGGTGAGCATGTGTACTGTTACTTTTCATCTTATCTGTGTGTTGTTTCCCCAACCGTAGGTACTTTTCTCTAGGCCTGTCCTAACAATTACTTAGCTATGTACTTTAGGGGGACCCTTTGCAGAGCTCTGGAGTTCTCTTTCTGTGCAGCCCCTTCTTCTCGGAAACCTTGTCCTGAGAGCTCATGTCAACATGGTTTCTGTGGACTCTCAGCTCTGTCCCCTCAGCTCAGGGAGAACAATGGGCTCCTCTTGGGCTCTTCTCCTGGAGTAGTGGGCTGGAAAACTTTCTCCAGGCATAAATTAGGGCAGTTGATAGGCTCACCTTGTTTGAGACTGACTTTACAGGGTCTTGCAAACTTTTGTGGCATACATTTTGGCCATTTTTTTGGTTGTTTCAGGAGGGAGAGAAAGTCTAGTTCTTGTTACTCCATCATGGTCATTGCAGAAGTCAACCTAACTGATATTTATCAATACAGTCTGTTGCTACACATTGAACTTGCTTAAGATAATTTTTAGATGGCACAGAACTTTCTGTCCATTGAATGAGACTCTCTGCTTATTTTGCAAGTGCTCATTTGTATGGAGACATTTGTATGGAGAAACTTCAAAAAGTTTGTGGAAAAATGAAGTTAAAAGATAAACATTGAAAATGTGATCTTCGGTTTTCATCCCTAAAGAACTGATGGTCCTGGGAACTTAACAATGTCAATGCAGTCTCTTATACATTATTAACTTAAGAAAAATGGGTGCCCTTTCCACATTTGTTGAGATTGGGAAACAAAAAGAAGTCAGAAGGAGCCAAATCAGAGCTGTAAGGTGGATGCCTGACAATTTCCCATTGAGACTCTCACAAAATTGCCTTTGCTCGATGACAGGAATGAGCAGAAACATTGTGGTGTTAGAGGACTGTCTGCTAAAGCTTTCCCAGGTATTTTGCCCTAAAACTTTGGCTAACTTATTCAAAACACTCTCATGATATGCAGATATTATTGTTCTTTGACCTTCCACAAAGTCAACAAGCAAAATGCCTGGAATGTCCCCAAAAAACTGTTGCCGTGACCTTTGCTCTTGAGTGATCCCCTTTTGCTTTGACTGGACCACTTCCACCTTTGGTAGCCATTGCTTTGATTGTGTTTTGCCCTCAGGATCATACTGGGAAAGCCATGTTTTATCTTCTGTTACAATTCTTCAAAGAAATCCTTCAGGATCTTGACCCTAGTTCTTTAAAATTTCCATTGAGAGCTCTCCTCTTGTCTGCAGCTGATCTGAGCACAACACTTTTGGCACCCATGCAGTGGAAAGTTGGTTCAACTTTAATTTTTTAGTCAGAACTGTGTAAGCTGAACCAATTAAGATGTCTACGATGTTGGCTATTGTTTGTGCTGTTGATTATCAGTCCTCTTCAATTAGGGCACAAACAAGATTAATTTTTTTCCTTGCAAATTGATATGGATGATCTGTCCCTGTGGACTTCATCTTCCACATCATCTCGTTTCTTCTTTAAAAAAGCTGTCCGCTTGTGAACTACTGATTTCTTTGGTGCATTGTCCCCTCAAGCTTCTTGTAAAGCATCAGTGATTTCACCATTCTTTCACTCAAGCTTCATCATAATCTAATGTTTGTTCTTGCTTCAATTTTAGCAGAATTTACATTGCTCTGCTAGGGGCTCTTTTCAAACTAATGTCTACTCCTTCTTACTGTCTCAAACTAGATCCTGTTCAAACATGCTATAATAAATTAGTATGAGTTTATTTCGCTGCCAATATTGAAACCTTTGCATAGTTTTTTTCATAATATACATTTTCCATGAACTTTTTAAGGCCTCTCACGTATCCACAGGTAGAGTGCCTTACCTATTCTGACTTCAGTCAATTATTCAAGACCTTTCCTTGTCAGTGACACATTAGAAAGGTAGAGTATTGAAAAACAAGAGTAGCTTCTGCTGATTAAGAAATACTATATCTTTTTCTACTTCTTTCTTTTTTTTTTTTTTTTTTTTTTTTCTTGAGACAGCATCTTTCTCTGTCACCCAGGCTGGAGTGCAGTGGTGTGATCTCAGCTCACTGCAACCTCTGCCTCCCAGGGTCAAGTGATTCTCCTGCCTCAGCCTCCCGAGTAGCTGGGACTATAGGTGCCTGCCACCACACCCAGCTAATTTTTGTATTTTTAGTGGAGACAAGGTTTCACCATATTGGCCAGGCTGGTCTTGAACTCCTGACCTTGTGATCTGCCTGACTCGGCCTCCCAAAGCGCTGGGATTACAGTCATGAGCCACCGTACCTAGCTTTCTACTTCTTTCTTATTATTTTCCTCCTCTCTCATTCCTATATTCTCTCCTTTCTCCTACTTTCCTCCCCACTCCCTGTTTCCTTCCTTTCATCTTTCCTATTTTCAGGACTTAATATTTCTTGAACCTCAGATGTTATCATAGTATGTTATTTGTTTAATTTTCACATAACAATAATAGTTTAAATACAAATAATATTTATTTTCATCCCCATGTTATCAGTATAACAGTAAAGATGTGGAGAGGCCAGCTGGGCATGGTGGCTCAAGCCTGTAATCCCAGCACATTGGGAGGCCGAGGTGGGTGGATCACGAGGTCAGGAGATCGAGACCATCCTGGCTAACACGGTGAAACCCCATCTCTACTAAAAAATAGAAAAAATTAGCTGGTCGTGGTGGCGCGTGCCTGTAGTCCCAGCTACTCGGGAGGCTGAGGCAGGAGAATAGTGTGAACCCGGGAGGCAGAACTTGCAGTGAGCCAAGATCACGCCACTGCACTCCAGCCTTGGTGACAGAGCGAGACTCTGTCTCAAAAAAAAAAAAAAATAAATAAATGAAAATAAAATTTAAAAAAATGATGTGGAGAGGCCAAACCAATGGCTCTTATATCCACGTTCTTTCTTCTAAATGATTTCACCTTAGTTTTGGTCTGCATCTCTAACCATAGCTAGTTGCAGTAGGACCTTCTATCTGGCCTTGCTGCTCTCATTTTTGGACCTCCTCACTGAAATCAAATTGATCTTTCTAAAATGCAAACCCGGTCTTAGTATTTTATTACTTAAAACCCATTGGTGGCTTTCCATGATTTATGGAATAAAGTCAAAATTCCTGTTTTTGCCCACGTTTCTGCGTGCCTCTCATCCCTACATTTACTGATTCCTGTGTGCCATAAATTGCCAGTTGTCCAGAGTTCATTCTCTTTTTGTACTTGGGAGGACTTCTGCATCCTGCAACTTTTCCCCTGAAACATGCTTGGAAAATACCTACTCATTTTTTTCAGATTCAGGTTAGTTTTTTACTTCAGTTTCTTTTCCTGAAGCTTATACTGACTGCTCCATATGGCTTTGGGGATTAGCTACTCATTCCTTTGTGCCCTTTTGTAGATACACATTTATCATGGAGTCTTTTTTTTTTTTTTGAGACAGAGTCTCACTCTGTCACCAGGCTGGAGTGCAGTGGTGTGATCTCAGCTCACTGCAACCTTTACCTTCCAGGTTCAATTGATTCTCTTGCCTCAGCCTCCCAAGTAACTAAAGCCATGCACCACCGTGCCCAGCTAATTTTTGTATTTTTAGTAGAGACGGGGTTTCACTATGTTGGCCAGGATGGTCTCGATCTCTTGACCTCGTGATCTGCCCACGTTGGCCTCCCAAAGTGCTGGGATTACAGGCATGAGCCACCACTCCCAATCAGTCATGCAGTCTTTATACTTACTTGTTTACTTGCCTGTGAGCTCACTGAATGCAGGGAATATTTCCTTGTTGCTCTAGCACCTACACCAGTACCTGGTATCCAGAAGCTGTATGCTAAATGTTTGTTGAGTGGCTGTTTGACTGAATGATTGTACTCCTAACTAGTAGATAGAAAGCCATGAACTTCCCAGTTCATCATTCTTTGTGCTCAATTCTGGTTTCTTTATTGTGTTCAAAAGAGTTCCTTAGTGACATAAAACTATGGAGCTAGTATGTCAGCTCATTTAAGCAATGATTGGTTTATGTATATAAGAGGCTTCAATAATTATATATTTTTATTTCAGTTTCAATAAATGATCAATTGATTAATTTTCTCTGTTTTGGCTTATTGTTCACATTTAATATCAAAAGTGTTTTACTTAAAACTATTCATGCCAATTATGACAGTTAGGTGAATATTACTTTGATTTACATTCCAGTAGTAGTTTTGGTTGAACCCTGAATATGCTAAGACGTCACTTTTCTTTTTTCTTATGAACAGGCTACTGTGTTTACATATATTATTAAAATCTTCTTTGAAAATACGAAGTGTTACATTTCTTATATTTAGTTCTCTGTGCTTCAGAATTCCTGTGATACTTGCACTTAAGTCCTTCTGAGCAGTTGATGTTAATATTTATGTGGTTAATTTCATGAAACATGGTGGTTTTCATTTCTATCATTAATTTATACAGGAGATAGACTGTTTTCCAGGTGTAAGCTCAGTCATATAATTAGAAAATTTATAAGCAGAAGGGAGTTATTTGGTCTAACCCATTTATTCTACAGATAGAGAAATTAGAGTCCAGAAACTCTGTCTTCTTTAAAGTCTTACAGGTATTTAAGAAAAAAGAATAGACTTGAGGTTTCTGTGTTCTGAACCCAGTGATCTTGACACTGTAATGATCTTCATCCATATTATTCACAGAAGTAAATATAATCACATATTAAATAAGAAACACAAATACTAAGGAGATATTATACTGAAAAATGAAATAATATGATCTTAATTATTTTGATCAGATTCAATATATAGCAGCTTGAAGGCTAATAATTCCAATGATTCTCTGAATAAACCATTTTTCTAATAAGATTACAGGTTTTAGTAATCTAATTATTTTGACTGATGCAAATGTTACCCCGCCAGTCTGAAAAATGTGTTTATTTATATGTCATAAAGAATAATTTATTCCAAAAAGGCTAATTTTCAAAATATATGTATCTTCTGAAACTGTATCTATTTTTTTCCCACGTTTTCTAAATATAGTTTAGAGGGCGTTTGTAGATTTTCATGGTGCTGAAAAATTAAGGTATAATGGTCTCATGAAGGAGAATAATGTCATTTAGACATTGTAATTTTGGAGGATCACAATACTTTTTGGAATGTGGTTGTTGCAGCACTGGTCACTTATACTAATTATATAATAACATACTATACTAATGCAATAATATACCATATTAAATTATTAAATGGTAAATTTGTCTTAAATCCTCTAGAATACTGCAAAGAAATAGTTTATATAAGAAAGAGTACCATAGCATATGTGAACACAATGTTTCCTATTTTTTTCTTCTTTTTTATTTTTTTGAAGACAAGTTCTCACTCTGTTGCCCAGACTGGAGTTCAGTGCCATGTTCATAGTTCACTGCAACCTCAAACTCCCAAGCTCCAGTGATCCTCTTGATTCAGCCTCTGAAGTAGCTGTGCCTATAGGTGTGCACCACCACACTGGCTAATTTTTAAAATTTTTTATAGATATGTTGCCCAAGCTGGTCTCAAATTCTTGAGCTCAAGAGATCTTCTCACCTTGGCCTCCCAGAGTGTTGGGATTACAGGTATGAGCCACCATACTCAGCCAATATTTCTTTTCTAAAAGACATTTTCTAACATACTTCTCATTTTAACTAACATAATATTCAAAGTGTAGATCTGAGAAAGAGATAGTGCCTGCAGATCTGGGATCCTACATGCTAATATTATGGGATGCATTCAGATTTGATCAGCAGATATTCCATTTATTCTAGAACACCACCAGCAGAAGAATGTAATTACTTCTATCACTAAAACTTTGTGTCAATACAGACTACTGTATTTGTTATCATAGATGGTCCTTGGATGGCAGCCTTAAGCAATTTTAAACCTAGACAGGTGATGTACTTTTTCTTCTTGGATAATTTTCATTGTTTTATCTAATTTGGTTGTAACTAATGTGTTTAATATGGCTTGCTTGTTTTTTAAAAAGTTGTTCAGTATCCTTAGAACTCAGTGCTGATTTCTTTTTCTAGCAGGCCTTTTATATAGGACATCTCACTTTCTCCTGGCTCTCTACTACTAGCATGAGGTCTCTGAAAAAATCAAGACAGCCAAATAATTTGTTATAGAATAGCCTATGTAGAGGGACAGGGGAGGAGTCATATTCCAAGAGGGAAAGACCTTTGAGCCAGGCTCAATTTGTAGAGGCTGTTGAATGAAAATGAGAGAGAGAGAATGCACACTTTATTGCACTATTAAAGCAAAATTCTGACAATAACTTCTAAAAATGATTCCACTCTTATACACTGAGAATATGACAGACCTTCCAAAAGTATAATTTCTTACATGAACGTCCAGGTATATAAGGAAAAATAACTATTTCATACCAATATCTTCAGCCGCCTTTATTGTTGGTTCACCACATAGATTTTTATCAGAATCGCAGAACATTAATTTTTTAAATTAGCTACCATTACAACTAGCTTGAGAAGAACTTTCTTTTTAATAATTCGACCCAGATGCATTCTAGATACTCCAGTGTTACGAATCGATGGCTTCATGAGGAGCCGCTGTTGACTCATGCTATCTCTGGACACACTGACAGCAAATGTTTTCTTACACCTGTTTTCCTCCTGCTTTTCCTTGGTAGGACTTAGTTCCTTGGCATAGTTCAGTATCAATGGCAGTCATAGAGAAGTGTTACAAAAACCCAGCTTATTCCAACTTGTGAATTATTTGGCACCCAGGAACCAGGTCTTACAATCTTCAACCCACTTTTTCCTAACATGGCCCCTTTTCTGAAATGTTTATTTATATATGATGTAGGCCTGGGGAAAGGACATGGACTTTCAAAGAAAATATTCTGCAATAGATCTCTCAACTCCAGAGAACCTTCTGACTAAATCTGAAAGAATTCCACTGTGCTCTGATAACATCCTTTAATAATGAAGGAAAAGATATTTTTCCCCCAGGAGGATTTTGTAGTGAAAGAGATGGCATAATTTTTTTTAAATGTTGTTTATAATCTAATTTGTTTTTTCATTTGTGGGGTGTGTCTTAAATCCTAAATGGTACATCCTTTTTAAAATACTTCTAGTAATAAAATGTTTCTGAAGTTATGTTGTAAATATCATTGGACTATGTTTAATAATGTTAAGTTGATCCCACTTCCCCTGAAATTATATACATAAATGCTGAAAGTATAAATTTCCATATACAACTTCATGGAACATTTTTCTTCCAAGTGTGCATTTGCTAGAATTTGCATTGAAAGGTTTTGGAAGGAGCCTGTTGGTATGAATCCTGTGTTAGCAACACTCAGATTTGTTGCATACTGAACAGCATGCTAAATCTCACTTCACAATCTTAGATTTCTCATCTACCATCTTGAGCTGAATTTAAAATATAACTGCAGTTTATTATGTCACCTGTTCGTCAAACACTGATGCAAAGCTTAGTTTTCAGTGTGAAGAACCCATGACTAGAGAAGGGAAGAAGAAAGGGTCAAGCAGACCTCATTAAAGAGTGTATGGGCAAGAAAACACATCAGATGTCTTGATAGGTTTTTTAAAGTCCTGTTAGACTTGTCATGATTTCCAAAACACTAAATGCCATCTAGTATTTTGGACCCTCCAAAATTACAGTAGAATATTATTATGGGTCATCTTAATTGGAAATATACAGGAAAATCCTGATGATTAATGTAGACTAGTGATAGCTCTCACACATTTATATAACCTATGTTGAAAAGAAAGAAGAAAGGCAGGAAGGAAAGAAGGAAAAAGAGCGGAGAGAGAGGAACAAGAAAACACTTGGATTTGTGGAAATGAAAATTTTTAAATTACTAATTTGCAAGAATGGGTAAGAAAAATACCGAGTATGAACATAAGTGCTTTCAATTCCGTTTGTCTCTTAATCCTTCTCAGTCCGTGGCCAGTTTTGAAACTTGGTGTAACTTCCTTCCTTTATTCCTCCCTCCCTTGCTCCCTCCATCCCTTCTTGCCAGCCTCCTTCCCTTCCTCTCTCCTTGAGTTTCCTTCTTCTTTCTTGTTCCCTCCCTCCCTCCCTCTCTCTTTTTTTCCCTTAGTTTCCCCGGAAGCACATATACCAGCCATTTGAATGCTTTCTGCTCATAGATACTGCCAAGCCCCCTCACCCAGACTGCTGACTAGATTTGGTAGAATGGAATGAGAAACATAGACTTTGTGTCTGTGGCGGCCACCTCTGATGTTGCAGATTTTTGCCGTGATTATGCACTCCAGCCGAGGGACGCTAGAGAGGTTGAAATTTCAACTGTGGGATTTGCCATTTTGGAATTTGCAGTAATGTACTGGATATGCTAACAGCAGCCTGGCTAGCCGCCACTTCACAAGGAAGTATTTAAATATACACGTGTAATATGAAGAAAATTGCATTAGATCATAAGGGATGAATTATTTTGTAAATGACTATACCATCAAATACCATACCTGATATCAATCATCTTCATCAGACAGTATCTGTGTATGTAAGTAGATAAACAAAAAAGCAGGAGTTTATTTCTCTCTAATGTATCCTTGACTCTCTAGCGGTGACCTCTGAAATGTCTCTTCTGATCCAGACTTGTTTGAATCATGTGCAACATTTTAGATTTGTCTTTTCTCTGCAAGTTTTTTTTTGTTAAGTACCATAACATATTGAACCAAATAGTTTTGCTTGCTTTCTATTGATGACACATGATTTTGGCTTTTATCTTCAGTGGAAAATCAATGTGTCACATGGCGTTCACTAAGAAAAAGGTATGGGGCCTCTTTGTAATTCTTTGTCAGATGGTTGCTTTATCTTGATTTATGCCTTCAAACTTTTTCCCATTCAGCAGAAAATATTGTGTCGCTATCTGTGAGAGCAAAGCGATCTATACCAATTTATGCTCTAAGTGTAGCCTCCTTCCAGAACTGCTTATGGAACATATCAACTCACTATAGATTAGGGACATAATGGATTCTTCTTTCTTAAAAGTGGCAGATTGACAATTTTAGTTCATATACAAGCTTTTATATTAACATTAAAACAATATTTCTATGTAAAGTAAAATATTGTAGTTGATTATTATTCGAGGGCCTCCCAGAATTGCAAGGTCTGAAAATAAATTCAATGTTCCTGGTGGTAACAAAATTGCTCCTACTTCCTTGTATCAGGACTGCCATTTGGAACTGCTGGGGAAGCTCTTTTCAGAAATTCTTTTCAAAACAGCATTGTTGCCTTTTGCCAAACTGAAATCTGGTTGTAAACTTTTGAAAACTAGTTCCTTGGAATGGAATTCAAGTTGTCTTCTAAGCAATTTTTTTTAACTCAAACATACATCCTATCTTGCTTTATTATGTCACTATTTGTGTACGAAACATATTTCTATTTTTACCATTTTCAATTTATTTACATTTACATTTGTGTGTATATATATACACACATACATACACTTTAAGTTCTGGGATACATATGCAGAACTTGCAGTTTTGTGAAATAGGTATACATGTGCTGTCGTGGTTTGCTGCACCCATCAACCCGTCATCTACATTAAGTATTTCTCCTAATGCTATCCCTCCTCTTTCCTTCCTACCCACTGACAGGCCCCAGTGTGTGATGTTCCCCTCCCTGTGTCTATGTGTTCTCTTTGTTCAACTCCCACTTATGAGTGAGAACATGTGGTGTTTGGTTTTCTGTTCTTGTGATAGCTTGCTGAGAATGATGGTTTCCAGCTTCATCCATGTCTCTGCAAAAGACATTAATCCATCCTTTTTTATAGCTGCATAGTATTCCATGGTGTATATGTGCCACATATTCTTTATCCAGTCTATCATTGATGGGCATTTGGGTTGGTTCCTAGTCTTTGCTATTGTGAATAGTGCTGCAATAAACATATGTGTGAATGTGTCTTTATAGTAGAATGATTTATAATCCTTTGGATGTGTACCTAGTAATGAGACTGTTAGGTCAAATGGTATTTCTAGTTCTGGATCCTTGAGGAATTGCTACACTGTCTTCCACAATGGTTGAACTAATTTACACTCCCACCAACAGCGTAAAAGCATTCCTATTTCTCCACATCCTCTCTAGCACCTGTTGTTTCCTGACTTTTTAATGATTGCCATTCTAACTGGCGCGAGATGGTATCTCATTGGACCAGGGGTGATGAGCTTTTTTTTTTTTTTCTTCGAGACAGCCTCACTCTGTCACCCAGGGTGGAGTGCAGTGGCACAATTTCGGCTCACTGCAACCTCCACCTAATGGGTTCAAGCAATTCTCCTGCCTTAGCCTCTTGAGTAGCTGGGATTACAGATATATACCACCACGCCTGGCTAAAGTTTTTTGTGTGTGTTTTTGGTAGAGACAGAGTTTCACCGTAGTGGCCAGGCAAGTCTCAAACTCCCGACCTTGTGATCCACTCGCCTTGGCCTCCCAAAGTGATGGGATTACAGGCGTGAGCCACCACGCCCAGCCTATGATGAGCTTTTTTTCATGTGTTTATTGGCCGCATAAATGTCTTCTTTTGAGAAGTGTCTGTTCATATCCTTTTCCCACTTTTTGATGGGGTTGTTTTTTTCTTGTAAATTTGTTTAAGTTCCTTGTAGATTCTGGATATTAGCCCTTTGTTAGATGGATAGATTGCAAAAATTTTCTCCCACTCTGTAGGTTGTGTGTTCACTCCGATGATAGTGTCTTTTGCTGTGCAGAAGCTATCTTTAGTTTAATTAGATCCCGTTTCTCAATTTTGGCTTTTGTTGCCACTGCTTTTGGTGTTTTAGTCATGAAGTCTTTGCCTATGCCTACGTTCTGAATGGTATTGGCTAGGTTTTCTTCTAGAGTTTTTATGGTTTTAGATCTTATGTTTAAGTCTTTAATCCATCTTGAGTCAATTATTTTATAAGGTGTAAGGAAGGGGTCCAGTTTCAGCTTTCTTCATATGGCTAGCCAGTTTTCCCATCACCATTTATTAAATAGTCAATCTTTCCCCATTGTTTGTTTCCGTCAGGTGTGTCAGAGATATGTTGTATATTTCATGGTACAATGCCTTCTGTCAATGGGGAAAAATAACAAGCATATACGGGATGAATGAAGTCTGCTATGGTTAAGGTTGAGAATATTTACTGATCCTTGAGTTCAGTCTCCAGGAATGTTGGAAATAGAGAATGGAGATAATGGAGATAAAGAAAAGTTCTGAAAATGACACTTCCCATAGTGTCAAAATTGTGATCTATTGGAGAATTCTGTGATACATCAAAATCTCTGTTTATACTGATGTTTGTTATTGTGTATGAGCATATCTTTATCAGGTGTAGGCTATTTCTATACTTTCATGTCTTTAAATCAATGTTTCTATTCACATATGTATATGTGCAAATAGAAGCATGTTAATATTATATATATATTTTTTCTGTCATTACCATGATTGCTATGATTATCATTAGCATGTATTATTAGTGTGACCGAAGTATCATCAGTATCAGTTTCTTTCTAACTGCAGTGCTCCTGTAATGCTTCATTTCTGCAGAGCCAACCTACACCCACCGTTTCCCTGACTATAACTTTACCTAAAGTATAAGCCCTTATAAAGCCATGAAAGCCTACCAAGAATTGTCAAAGAAGCTAGGCAGCAGCCAGGCTCTGCCTTAGGAAAAGACTTTACTTTTTATTATCATGTGCAGTACTTAACTACTTGTTTTGACCTCTAAGATTTTGCTCTCCTATATTTCTATCCCCTGGCTTTCTGATATTTCATGTGATTATATTTGAAATTTTAACCTTGCTTTTCTTTTTGGAATCTCTGATATCTCTGCTGTCACAGGTAATGACAGGTTCCTCTCTAACTGTTGGTGTTATCCCTGGTCAGATTATTACTGATGACAGAAGTAGATGTTTTACGTGGATTCTCTTGATATCAGAAACAAATACAGATATCACAACTCAAAAATGACAGACTGATAACCATTATGAACTTAGATGCAACATTCTTAATACAATATTAGCAAAGTGAGTCTAGGAATATTTAAAAATGATAATGTGTTTTAACCAAGTGGGGCTTATCTCAAGTTGGTTTCAACAACTGAAAATCTACCATGCTGACAGAAAAAAGGAAAATCACGTGACACTCTCAATAGATGCAAAAAAGGAATTTACAAAATGTAACACATTTTTTAAATTAAAAACTCCCAGCAACTGAGGATAGAAAAGTACATTTTCAAACTGATTATGTGTTTACAGAAAATCTATAGCAAACATCTTACTTAAAATGGTGAAAGCCTTAATACTTTCTACATAAGATTATGAAAAATGCAATGATGTCCTCTCTCCCTAGTTCTTTAAAGTATTGCGTTCAATATTAAATAAGTGGAAATATATACCAAGTTCATTGATAAATATTTAATACTTATGAGATGATAATTCTCCTGAAATTGATCTCTAGATTCAGTGGAATTCCCATGAAACCTTATAGGTCCTTTTGGATAAATTACAAAACTGATTCTAAAACAGGGAGAAAGAAAGAAGGGAAGGAAGGAGGAATGGACAGAAAGAAGAAAGAAATAAAGAGAAAAGAAAAGAAAATAAGAAATAAGTGACACCCAAGTTGGGAAGAAAGAAAAATACTATTCTCACATGATGTAAACATATACACAGAAAATCCTTAGGCATCTGCAGAAGTGTGCTAGAGGTATGAAGTGAATTTAACAAAGTTGTAGGATGAAAGATCAATAAATAAAATCAATTGTGTTTCTATACACAATCAACACCAATTAGAAAATAAAATTATGTAAGCAATTTAACTTATAATAGCCTCAAAAATAATAAAATAATTCAGAATAAATTTAATAAAAGGTATGCTGATCCAAAATTTCTAAATCACTAATACGAGAGATTGAATAGGTAGAAATATGTATCAAGTTCATTGGTAAATATACATGTCATACTTATTAGATGATAATTCTTCTGAAACTGATCTCCAGATTTGGCACAATCCCAATCAAACCTATAGGCCTTTTTGGAGAAATTACAAAGCTGATTCTAATTTTTTTTTTTAAATATGGAAGTCCTAGAATAGCCAGAGCATGTTTTAGAAAGAAGAATAAAGTTGTAAAACTTTCCAAATTTCAAGACATATTGTAAAGCTACACTAACCAGTACAGTAAACTTACTGGCATGAAGAAGACATATATATCAGTGAAACAGAATAAATCATTTAGAAATATATCCAGCCTTACATGGCCAAAGTTGCCAAAATAATTCAATAAGGAAATCAATGTCTTTATAAAGATGGTACTAATAAAATTGGATATTAAATGGAGAATATGAACTTCAGAATTACCTCACACCATATCCTCAAGTTAACTCAACATGTATTTTATACATAATGTAAATATAAAAAGTATAAAGCTTACTGAATAGGAAAAATTTTTAATAATCTTACTATAGCTAAAAATTTTTTAGATAAGAAAAGGATGGATGAAAATGGAAAAAAATAGTAAGTTGGACTTCATGAAATTAAGACTTTTGCAATTTAAAACATAGCATCAAAAAATGAAAAGGCAAACCACAGATTGGGACAGAATAATTTTAAATATGTCTGATAAAGAACTTTCATCTAGAATGTACACATAACTAAAAAACTAAATAACAAAACACAAATAACTCATTTAACATAATATTTTGACCTAAATGGACCAAATATTTGTACAGATATTTTAATTTAAAAAGAGATGATGTCCAATACACAAATGAAAAGATACTTAACATTACCCGTCATCAGGGAAATGCAAGTTAAAACCACATTGAGGTACCACTGTACACCCACTGGAGTGGCTGACACGAGCAGAACTGACCATACCACATGATGTGAAGAATTGCTATTCACACCTGGCTAGTGGGACTTCAAAATGGTACAGACATTTTGGAAAGCAGTTTGGCAGTTTCTTTTAATGTTAAACTTAGTACTGATCATATAACCAAATAATTCCACTGCGACTCAAAATAAATAAAAACATATCCGTACCAAGCCTCATCCTTGAAGTTCATAGCAGATGTGTCCATCAACTTGTAAATGGATAAACCAGTTGTAGATGGAGTACCACTCAACAATAAAAAGGAGCAAACTGATACAACAGCAATATAAATGAATATCAAAAGCATTATGCTCAGTGAAAGAAGCTAGACATGAAAGACACCAATGTATCATTCCACTAATAGGATACTCTAGAAAATGCAAACTGTAGAAACAGAAGCAGATTAGTGGTTGCCTGTGTTCAGGAATGGAGAAAAGATCAAATGCAAAACGGCAAAAGAAAACATTTTGTGATGATGCAGATTTTCTGTATCTTGATCATGATTGTGGTCAAATGATGATATTCATCTGCCATAACCCATTAAATTGCACATTGAAAAGGGTGAATTTTACTGTGTGTACATTATACTTAAATGGAGCTGTAAATATGTTTGGAGCTTATCTGTGAACATTAGTTGCAGAGCAGGAGTTATTTTTATAGAGTGGAAATCTGCTAAGTGCCAACTTGAGAAGGGTTGAGAAAAATTAGAACCTTCTTCCAACACATTTCAGTTAGAACACTCTTAGGATGTCGTTACAGCTGTGCTCTATATTGGAGTCTCTGATGAAATCACATGTCTAACAATCTCAGCATGCCTTTAATCAACAGAATATACACGTGTTTTCTTTTTTTACTATAAAGGATATACCAAACAACTTTTTCAAGACTTTACTTCAAAAAGGCACGTAGTTTTGCAACATTTTTGGTAAGTCTTTAATTATTTCAAAATGAAAAATTGAAAATAAAATGCAATTATTTACTCAGGCCCCCCACAAAAAAGGCCTGTACGGGGAATGCATGTGGTGTGTGTGTGTGTGTGTGTGTGTGTGTGTGTGTGTGTAAGTGTGTGATTTGAAGAATTGAAAAAAATTTTAGTGGGGTTTTGTAGCATCACTTTGATAGCATCCTGTAATTTTGAATTGTGTTAGAAATAAAAATAAAGTGAATACACTGATAAAAGAATTTGAAAAGAATTTGCATTATTGCCTAAATTATGTGTGGTTTCCACAGTGGCATGAATCGAGCATCTTTAACCTACATAACAATATATCAGAATGTATTAGGTAAAAAATAAGTAAACTAGTATAACAAAGTTAAATATTTCTAAAGGAAAATTATAGCTTTTTTTTTTTTTCCTGAACTGTTTTGAGGAGATATTTACACCAAAAGATATTATCATTGATCAATGAAACTTTTTCAGAATTTGCTTGTGTCCCACCAATATTTGATTACATAGTGCTTCTGTGAGTTCCATTTCATTAATTTAGCATTGACAGGAGAGAAGGCAATGGCTCTGCAGCCTCTCTTGATGTGGCATGATCCTGGTTCCGCTGGCTGATATCTATTAGAACCATGGCCTTAATCATGCCTTTCATGCTTCTAACTTGATTTGCATTTGTTGTGTAATCCAAATTTATTCTCTCGTTTAGTCGCTTCCACCCACAGAAAAGCAGGTCTTTTTCATTTCTCCTTCACCATTGCCCCCATTTTTTCTTTTTGTCCTCCCATGATGAAAAACAAGACAGAAACAAACTATAACAACAACAGACACCTTTTGTCTGTGGTCACCAATGCATTGTAGCACTAAACTTTGTTCAAAATCTCTAGATCTGACCTCTATATCTGCTGTTCCCAGAGTTTTTCAATGTATTCTCTAGACTGCTGTGACCCATTGACAGAACGTCTAGCTATATTTAATTGAAAGTTATTACTGTCTGATATGGCTTGGCTGTGTCTGCACCGAAATCTCATCTTGCACTGTAGCTCCCATAATTCACATGTTGTGGGAGGGACCCAGTGAGAGGTAAGTGGATCATGGGGGCAGTTTTCCCCACACTGTTCTAGTGGTAGTGAATAAGTCTCATGAGATCTGATGGTTTTATAAGGGGAAACCCCTTTCGCCTTTCACTTGGTTCTCATTTGCTAAATCATGCCTCTCAGCTGATTCTCTCTAGAATTTATTCTCAGGAGATCTAATTAATAACTTGTCAAGCTGATGTCCATCCTTGGGGACAACTCGTATCTGAAGAATGGCCAGTGAAAGGTATTAAAACTCCATACTCCTGCCTCAATTTAGGGCAACTCTGAAGGGTCACCCCAGCTTCTCAGCTCCCCCTTGAGATTAGCTGAGGTATTTGTTGTGACTGCCTCACATCTCAACTCCCTTTATCCAATTCAGTTTTTTCGCCACAGTTGTTGGTTCCTAGGATTTTACCCAGTTAAATGTTCTCTACACAAATCTCTATCTCAAATCTGCTTTACAGGGAATGTGGCCTCAGACAGGTTTTCATTAGGTTCTGGACATAACTCTCATTAGTCATTGATATGATTCGGCTGTGTCTCCGGCCGAATCTCACCTTGATTGTAATTATCCCCGCATGTCAAGGATGGAGTCAGGTGGAGATAATTGAATCATAGGGGCGGGTTCCCCCTACTGTTCTCCTGGTAGCGAATAAGTCTCACGAGATCTGATGCTTTTAAAATGGCAGTTTCCCTACACAAGCTTTCTTCTCTGCTACCATTTAAGATGTGCCTTTGCTTCTTTTTTGCCTTCTGCCGTGACTGTGAGGCCTCCCCAGCCATGTGGAATTGTGAGTTCATTAAACCTCTTTCCTTTATAAATTACCCGGTCTTGGGTAGGACTTTATTAGCAGCATGAGAACAAACTAGTACAGTCTGTTCTATAAGCCCAAGTCGGATCACAGAGTCCCGCTTTCTTTTTTTTTTTTCTAGCCCATATTTCTACTAAAACTTGACTCATATAGACTTAAAACAAAATAATTAAGCATGGCTAATATTTATTTAATATTTTATACGTGTCAGGTACTGTATTTTGTAACTTATCTTTTAATAATCTTTCCAAATCTCTAAAAGGAGAATTCTGCTCTTTTATAGAGAAAATAAGGATGGCTCTGAAAATGTTAGTATTAGGGGAAGTAGGGTGAGGGACATAGGGGGCACTTTGTGTTATTTGTGCATTTTACTATCAATCTAAAATCAGGTCAAAATAAAAATTAAAAAAATGAGTAGTAGAAGCAGGTTGTTAAGATTTTCAGTGTGACTCTAGAATTTTTTTGTTTGTTGTTTGTTTTGGAGTGTAGTGGTATTATCTCTGCTCACTGCAACCTCCACTTCCCAGGCTCAAGCAATTCTCCCCCTCAGTCTCCCAAGTAGCTCGGATTATAGGTGCCCCCCCCCACACCCAGCTAATTTTTGTATTTTTTTTTTTTTAGTAGAGATGGGGTTTCAGCATGTTGGCCAGGCCAGTCTCCAACTCCTGACTTCAAGTCATCCGCACGCCTCAGCCTCCCGAAGTGCTGGGATTATAGGCATGAGCCACCACTCCTGGCCCAAAGTTCATATTTTAACTACTAACCTAAATTATTTTAAAAACAAAAGCCTCCTTGGACTCAAACCAGGTCAGAGTGACATGATCATGTGCCTGTTTTGTGCAGGGTGAAGTGAGATTATTATCTAGGAAATAGCTGAAATGTCTTGTTGTGGGCATAAATATTTCATATAAATTCTAAGCTTCATATTAGCACTTAGATTATAATTATCTAAAGAATAGAGAACAATTTCATATAATTTTCAGTGTATCAGGCGAATCAAAAGTATACATACAAGCATGCAGATGAATTTCAGTGAATATAGTGGTGACAATGCTCAACAGAATATGTGTCCCCCACCCCATCCCTGCTTCTTGCTCTTTCACTGTCCTAAAGATAGAACAAAATGGTTCAGGCATCCAGCTTGTCCCCTCCGCACTTCACACTTTTACTTAATAGCAGCTTATCTTTAACACTTTGTCATCTTTAAGATGTTGCTAATTCTTTCTGGTAGATCCCAGGACTGAGGATGAGGAAGAACGATTTTATTTAAATAAAGTTGCTTAATTAAAAAACAATTTTTTTTAGTTTTAAAATATTTTCATTATTTTATAAAATTTTTGTGGGTACATAGGAGGTTTATATATTTGTGGGGTACATGAGATGTTTTGATACAGGCATGCAGTGTGAAATAATCACATCATGAGGAATGGGCTTTCCATCCCCTCAAGCATTTATCCTCTGAGTTAAAAACTATTCAATTGGCTGGGCGCGGTGGCTCACGCCTGTAGTCCCAGCTCTTTGGAAGGCCAAGGGGGGCGGATCGCCTGAGGTCAGGAGTTTGAGACCAGCCTGGCCAACATGATGAAACCCCATCTCTACTAAAAATACAAAAATTAGCCAGGTGTGGTGGCGAGTGCCTGTCATCCCAGCTACTCGGGAGGCTGAGACAGAAAAATCATTTGAACCTGGGAGGTGGAGGTTACAGTGAGCCGAGATCATGCCATTGTACTCCAGCCTGAGTGACAAGAGTGAAACTCCATGTCAAAAACAAACAAAAATCAATTACATTCTTTAAGTTATTAAAATTAAACATTGTAAATAATTTTTTTTCCCAAAGCTTTTTCAGAGAAAAAAAAAAGTAGAAACAAAGACACTTTCTACTGATTTCCAACATGGTGACTGTATTTCTAGCATGTGTTAAGGTGAGAAATTGATTTTATGTTTAATACAAAACATAGCATAATGTAATGAAAAGCAAGATTGTAATGATGAGGGAAAATAATATTAGTGCTAATTTTTTTCAATTTGAAGCATTGGATTAAAATGAATTAGGTTATATTCCAACATGTTTATATTGAATTTCTTTTTTCTCCAATTGGTTTCTTTTTATTAATGGGGGAGTGTTGCATTTGTATAAGGTTTCCCTATTATATTCAATTGTTTTGAGATGCTTTTAATATGAAGTTTTTATGTTTTCTTTTTGATGTATACATGTTATACTTTGATGCTGAATTTGATAATTGGTGCTGTATATGCAAAGCAAATGTAATTTCCCAGCTTTTATTTTTTAAAGCCCTGGGAAGCAACATAATGAAGTAGAAATAGTATCAAGACAGGAGTTAGAATACCTGGATTCTAAAATTTAAATTAAATTAGGATCTAGTGACATTATAGGTGTTCCTTGATCTTCTGATGACCTGGTTCCTCAAAAGAAAAATAAAATAATCTATAAATTGTTTCTAATTCTAAAACTCTATCAATCCTATTTTTAAAATTATAATTAGTTGAACTCTATAAGGTCACAAAAATCCCTAAGAAACTAAAATAAAATTTTATCATATCTTAAAAATACTCTGATCTTTTTTTTATGCTGACATGAATTCTAATTATTTTTGAGCCCCTAAAAAACATTTAAGATCACAGTTTATGTTTTATTATTGACTTTCAGATAATTAACATTTTACTGATAGATATGAACAAATCTACTCTAACAGAGATAGTCATTAGTTTATTTCTCTCTTTTCTGTATCAATAAAAAGTATCGATTTACCAATAACAATGAATTAATTGCCTGAAATAAATGAAACGTAAGCAGCAAAAGTGAACCTTTTAGTATAACTCTTCTTGTAAACATTGACTTAGTTCAAAGGGAGCTTATCTTTAAAAAAAAAAAGCGCTAATTCATGTCTATTGGTATAGATATAATCTTTTGTTCCTTGAAAATAGATCCTACTATACTCCAGACACTATGCCACTTGGTGCAGATATTAACACAAATAGCAGGTGATCATTGTCGTCATGGAGTTTATTTTAAAGAGAACAAAGTGAGACAAAGGCACACAAGCAAAGAACTACAATACAAAGGGGATGGCATCTGACTCAGCATGGAGGTGTCACGGAAGGTGTTGTTTTGCTTAGGTTTTGAAGTGTGGGTAGGAGATGGCCCATGTTGAGAGTGGGAACTGGGAATTAAAAAGATGAGGAGGTCTCTGCAAATCTACATGGATGGGAAGTAGCATGCTGATGTGGGAAACAACTAAAAAGTTCCAGAATGCATGGTTTATAAAGCGTGAGTCAGAGAGGGCTAGACCAGTAGCCAGATCAAGGATATCTCAGATGTTATAGTCATGAATTAGTGCATTGACCTGCAGGCCATGGGAGTCACTGAAGGTTTCAGTCAGGTAAGTGAGCTGATCAGAACAGTCCTTTAGATAGGCCGCTCTTTTGGCTGTAAGGGGGACACGTTTGAAGTAGGGCTATAGCTAAAAATATACAGACACTTCCTCTTGTCTACAGCCCTGCTGGCATCTGTTGTATTTTGACTTTTTAATAATAGCCATTCCAACCGGTATGAAATGGTATCTCATTGTGTTTTGATTTGCAATTTTCTGATGATTAGTGATTCTAACCTTTTTTTTTTTGTATTTGTTGGCCATTTGTATGTGCTCTCTTGAGATGAGTTTGTTCATGTCCTTTGCCCATTTTTTAATTGGGTTATTTTTTTTCTAATTGATTTAAGTTCCCTGTAGATTCTGGATACTAAAAAACAAACAAAAACCAGAAGTAAATAAATTCTCAGGACACACACACCCACACCCACACCCACAGAGAGAGAGAGAGAGAGAGAGAGAGCGCCTAGGTAAGAGGCCACCAACCACCAGGGTCTAAACTGGGAACACTTTCTAGTACAGAATGAATGGAAAGGATTCATGAAATATCTAGAAAGTAACGTTAATGAGATTTACATGTATGGAGTGAATGAGGAGAAACAGGGATCATTCAGGATTCTGGTAGGGATAACAGGGGGAGCCATTAGTTGAAATTTTGAAGTGGGAGAAGGAGAGGCAGTTTTAGGGAGAAAGATGAGTTGTTTTTTAGGTATTTCAAACCCTTGAAGCTTCTATGGGACATCGAAGTGGAAATAACAGTCTGTGGGTTGGGACAATAAAGAAAGAAATTGGTTGAAGACTAGGGGAAGAGTATAGAGCAAAGAAATATTTAAGATAATAAACATAGAGAGATAGCTGAAAATGTGGGACTGGATTACAAAGGAAGAGTGATTTAGTTATGAAGCCCAAGGGCTGACAGGAATGGGTGACTACTCGAGGAGTTCATATGCATCTGTTATTGTATGAATAAAAAAAATTATCTGTTCCTTCCTAAAGATATCTTCAACCTGTTTTTGGATACATATGGGCACTGCTTTTCATTCTCTTAGCCCCATTTCTTATTTTAGCCTCTGCTGTAGCAATCAGTTCTGCACAGGCTTTGACCCAGGCTTTGACTAGTTGGTGCAGGTGTGATATGACACTTACCTGGAATGGCCCACAGTTTGTGGCTGCTCTTACTTAAGCAGGTGGGATGCTCATGTAGGTGTAACCTAGAAGCTTGGTAGAGTTTATGCCCATGGGGCAACCTGTGACCACTCAAAAATAAAGCCCTTTCCTCCTCCCAGATTGAGGAGTCTTGCATTATGTAATAAAACTCCTTAGAAGGCCTATTAGGTTCCAATACAGCATTAGGCAACTTGATAAGGTATCCCATCATCAGCCTTCCTTTCTTCCCTCATTCCTCTGCCTCTCACTCTTTCTTCCTAAGTTAACTTCTTAGATAAAATGCCAACTTTCTATATTTTGTTTCACATCAGGGAAAATAATTGTATATCCCATTTCAAAAGCACATAAAAAGGTTACTGTATAGAAAATTTGTCTTTAATAGATTAAGGTGTAATTTTCCAAATACTTTAAAATTTTATTTCAGATACGTTTTTCATTTTTATAAGCTTCATCTAAAAGCAGAGTTCACCTAAGAATATACCTAACAGCATATTACATAAAATATATTTTATATTTCAGTAGTTTAGCTAGGATTCTTTCAAAATTGAGAGGATCTACAAATATTTCTAACACATTAGTTTTCAGTCTTAAGGCTGAGTCAAGAACAAAGCTCCTAAACTTTGCATTGGTGATTGAGAACATTTTAAAATTGTTATTTAATTCATTAATTTATTTTTAAAAAATTTTCACATTGTAATCATATAGATTTATAGGATACAATTTGATGTTTCAATGAATATGTATGTTGTCTAATGATCCAATAAGGATAGTTAGTGTATTAATTACCTCATGCATTTATCATTTCTTTTTCATAAGAAATTTCAAAATCCTTTCTTCTAGATACTTTGTAATATACAATACTTTACTTTTAACTATAGTCACCCTGCTTTGCAAAGAACACTTCAACTTATTCTTCCTACATAATTGTGATTTCATAACTGTTAACCAATCTATCTCCATTTTGCCCTCCCCACTTCTTCCTCACTGTTTGGTAACCACTATTCTACTCTACCCCTCTATTAACATTTTTTTTTAAGATTCCACATATGAGAGAGATCATGCGGTATTTGCTTTTTGTGTCTGGCTTATTTCACCTAACATTGTATCCTACAGGGTCATCCATGTTGTTGCAGCTGGCAGAATTTCATTCTTTTTTTATTGCTGAATAGTATTTCATTGTGTATGTGTCCATATATATATATATTATATATAATAATATGTATAATTATAATTACACATAAAATTATATATAATTATAATTAATTTTATGAATAATTATAATTACACATAAAATTATATATAATTATAATTATAATTATATATAATTATATATATAATAATATATATTATATGTAATATATAATATACATAACGTATATTATATATAATATACATAATGTATATAATATATATTATACATAATATATATTATATATATTATACATGATATATATTATGTATAATATACATGATATATATTATACATAATATACATGATATATATTATATATAATATACATAATATATATTATGTATAATATACATAATATATATTATGTATAATATACATAATATATATTATGTATATTATACATAATATATATTATATATATAATTCACTTCTTTGTTTTTAGACACATAGGTTGATTCCATATCTGATTATTAGAAATAGTGCTACAGTAAACATAAGAGTGCAGATATTTTTCAAACACAATGATTTCATTTCCTATGGATATATACCCAGTAGTGGGATTGCTGGGTTATGTGATCGAATAATTGTTTTTTTGTTTTTTTTTTATTTTTTAGCGAACTTCCATAAAGTTTTGCTTAATGGTTGTACTAGTTTACAACTCCATCAACAGTGTGTAAGTGTTCCCTTTTCTCCACTTCCTTGCCAACTCTTGTTATCTTTTACCTTTTTGGTAATAGCCATTCTAATGGGTGAACTGGTATCTCATTGTGGTTTTGATTTGCATTTCCCTGATGGTTAGTGATGTTGAACATGATTTTATTATATATTCGTCTTGACCATTTCTATATTTTCTCTTGTGGCATGTCTTTTAGTTTATTTTGTCCTTTTTTTTTTTTTTTGAGATGGAGTCTTGCTCTGTTGCCCAAGCTGGAGTACAGTGGTGCAATCGGGGCTCACGGCAACCTCCATCTCCCTCTTTCAAGCAATTCCCCTGCCTCAGCCTGCTGAGTAGCTGGGGTTACAGGCACACGCCATCATGTTTGGCTAAATTTTTGTATTTTTAGTAGAGAAATGATTTCACCATATTGGTCAGGCTGGTCTCAAACTCCTGACCTCAGGCAATCCACCTGCCTCAGCCTCCCAGTTTTGCCAATTTTTAAATAAGTTTTTTTATGTTTTTGCTGTTGAGTTGTTTAAGTTTCTTATATAATCTGGGCATTAACTCCTTAGCAGATGTATAGTTTGCAAATATTGTATCCCATTCTGTAAGTTGTTTTTTCACTCTGTTAAGTTTCCTTTGCTGTGCAAAAGCATTTTAGTTTGATGAAACCCCATTTATCTATTTTTGCTTTTGTTGCCTGTGCTTTTGACGTCTCATTTAAAAAATCCTTGTACAACCCAAAGTTATAGAGAATTTCCCACATGTTATCTTCTAGTAGTTTTTCATAGTTTTCAATCTTACGTTTAGGTCTTTAATCGCATTTGAGTTGATTTTGTATAAGGTAAAAGATAGGGGTCTAATTTCATTATCCCACATATAAATATCCAATCTTCTCAGTACCATTTAATGAAGACACTGTCTTTACCCCTGTGTGTGCTCTTGACCCCTTTCTTGAAAATCAGTTGACTTTAGGTATGAGAATTTATTTCTGAGCTGTATATTCTCTTCCATTGGTCTATGTGTTTGCTTTATGGCAGTGCCATGCTGTTTTGCTTACTATGGCTTTGTAGTATATTTTGAAGTCAGGTAGTGTGGTGCCTCCAGCTTTGTTATTTTTGCACAGGATTGCTTTGGTTATTTGGGGTCTTTTCTGGTTTCATACAAATTTCAGGGTATTTTTTTCTATTTCTGTGAAGAATTTCATTGTTATTTTGATAGGGATTGCATTGAATCTGTAGGACATTTTGTTAGTATGGTCATTTCAATAGTATCAATTCTTCCATTCCATGAGTATATAGTGTCCATTTTTTGTGTATCGTAAATTTTTCCATCAGTGTGTTATAGTTTTCATTGAAGAGATCTTTCATGACCTTGATTAAATTTATCTGCAGATTTCTTGGTAGCTATTGTAAATGGAATTCCTTTCTTGATGACTTTTTCAGATAGTTCACTATTAGTGTATAGAAACACCACTGAATTTTCTGTGTTGATTTTGTATACTACAACTTTACTGAATTTATTTATTATTTCTAGTAGTTTTTGGTCAAGTCTTTAGGGTTCTCACTCTATATAAGTATATATAGAAAGAACCCTAAAGAGAGAGAGATCATATATATCTATATGATCATATATATAGATGTATACATATGTATGTGAGATCACATTTTCTACAAACAGAAACAATCTGACTTCCTTCTTTCCAGTTTGGATCCCTCTTATTTATTTCTTTTGTCTAATTGCTCTGGCTCTGACCTCCAGTACTATGCTAAATAGAAGTGGTAGAAGTTGACATCCTTGTCTTCCTCCATATCATAGAGGAAAAGCATTTAACTATTCACCATAAATAAGATGTTAGCTGTGGGTTTGTCACATATG
The DNA here is from genome assembly GCF_029281585.2 of Gorilla gorilla gorilla. Classification (NCBI taxonomy): domain Eukaryota; kingdom Metazoa; phylum Chordata; class Mammalia; order Primates; family Hominidae; genus Gorilla; species Gorilla gorilla. The sequence goes on along the minus strand of NC_073234.2, from coordinate 10,795,092 downwards.
GCCTTTACTGCGTTGAGGTACACTCCTATACCTACTTTCTTGACAGTTTTTATCATAAACGAATGTTGACTTTTGTCAAGTGTTCTTTTTGCATCTGTTGAAATGATCACATGGTTTTTGTTTTTCTTTCTATTGTGGTGGTGTATCATATTTACTGATTTGTGCATGTTAAGCCATCCTTTCATCCCTGGGATGAATCCCACTTGATTATAGTGAATACTCTTTTTAGTGTGCTGTCGAAGTCAGTTCACTTGTATCTTGCTGAGAATTTTTGTATCTATGTTCTTCAGGAATATTGGCCTGTTATTTTCATTTTGTGCGTGTCTTTGGCTGGTTTTAGAATCAGGATATTGCGAGCCTCATAAGATGAGTATGGAAGTATTCCTTCCTCATTACTTTTGTGGAAAAGTTTGTGGAGAATTGGTAGTTATTCTTTAACTGTTTGGTAGAATTCAGCAGTGAAGACATCAGGTCCTGGGTGTTGGTTGTTGTTGTTGTTGTTTTGATGGAAGATGTTTTATTATTGATTCAATTTCCAAACTCATTATTGATGTGTTCAGATGTTATATTTCCTCACAATTTAATCTGGGTAGTTGTATGTGTGCAGAAATTTATTCATTTTATTCTACATTATCAAATTTGTTGGCATATAGTTATGAGTAATGTCTTACAATCCCTTCTATTTCTGTGGTGTATCAGTTGTAATGTCTCCTTTTTCATCTTTTATTTATTTGAATTTTCTCTCCTTTTGTCTTAGTTTAGCTAAAGGTTTGTCAGTTTTACCTTTACACTTTGTCTTATTTATCTTTTGAAATATTTTTTAGTGTCTGTTTCCTTTATATCTGCTGTGAGCTTTATTATTTCCTTCCTTCTACCAATTTTGGGTTTAGTTTGTTTTTGATGTTCTAGTTAATTGAAGTGTATAATTTTGCTTTGTGATTTGAAAATCTTTCTTCATTTTTGGTGTAAGCTTTTATTGCTATAAATTTCCCTCTTAGAACTGCTTTTGCTACGTTCCATAGGTTTGGGTATGTTGGATTTTCATTCTTACTTGTCTCAGCGACTTTTGAAATTTTCCTATTAATGTCTTAATGAGACCTATTGATTTCTTGGGTGCATGCTATTTAATTTCCATGTTTTTATAAAATTTCCAAGGGCTTTCCTGTTGTTGATTTCTGGCTTTATATCACTGTAATCAGAAAAGATACTTCATATGATATCTGTCTTCTTAAGTTTGTTAAGACTTATTATGTGTCATAATGTATGATTGGTCCTAGAGAATGTTTGGTGTACAGTTGAGAATAATTTGTATTCTGCAGCTGTTGGATGATGTATTAGTCTGTTTTCATACTGCTGATAAAGACATACCCGAGACTGGGTAATTTACAGAGAAAAAGAGGTTTAGTGGACTCATAGTTCCACGTGGCTGGGGAGGTCTCCCAATCATGATGGAAGGCGAAAGGCACATCTTACATGGTAGCAAACAAAATAGAATTGAGAACCAAGTGAAAGGGTTCCCCCTTATAAAACCATCAGATCTTGTTAGACGTATTCACTACCACAAGAACAGTATGGGGGAAACCGCCCCCATGATTCAATTATCTCCCACTGGTTCCCTCCCACAACATGTATGAATTATGGGAGCTATAATCAAGATGAGATTTGGGTGGGGATATACAGCCAAACCATATCAGGTGAGATCTTCTTTACCTGCTATGTCCATTTGGTCTATGGTATAGTTTGAGTCTGTCATTTTTTGGTTGATTTTCTCTTCATATAATCTGTCCATTTTTAAAGTGGAGTGTTGAAATTTCCTACTAATATTGTATTGCAGTCAATCTCTACCTTTAAATCTAATATTTGCTTTATATATCTGGTTGTTCTGGTGTTGGGTACATATATAGTTACACCTAAGTAATATATATGTTATGTCCTCGTATTGAATTGGGCCTTTTATCATTTCATTATACAGCGACATTCTTTTTTATATAGTTTTTTTATTTAAAGCCTTTTAAAATATGACATGACTGTGGCTACTCCTGCTTGCTTTTCATTTGTTTGCATAAAATATATTTTTCCATCTCTTCACTTTCAGTCTATTTATCTTTAATAGTGAGGTAAGTATCATGTAGGCAGCATATAGGTGGGTTTTGCTATCTGAATCCATTCATCCACTTTATATCTTTTAACTAGAGTTTAATCCACTTCTATTGAAGTTTATTATTGATAAATTAGGACTTCCTTCTACCATTTCATTAGTTGTTTCTTAGATTACTTGTTCACTTCTTCCTTTCTTATTGTTCATCTCTCTAGTTTGGTGGTTTTCTGTGGTGCTAAGCTTTGTTTCTTTTCCCTTTTTTGGTGTGTGTGTGTGTATCTGCTGTAATTTATTTCTTTCTGGTAAGTGAAACTAACATACAGAGTCCTGTATTTGTAACAGACTATTTTACACTGATAACAACTTAACTTCTGTCACATAAAAATACTCTTGACTTCTCCCCCCCCACACACACAATTTATATTTTTGTTACGTTACATTGCATCTTTGTGAATGGTAGACTCAATGGAACATAGGATCTATGTCACAACTAAATCAATTATTTAATGGCAGCATTAAAGCAGGCCAAAGAATGTGAAAAACTGGTGTGGGTGTATTTAACTTTTTAAAAACTATGTTTCATAATGTTTTCATTAAAAAGTCTTTATCAGTTTGCTAATGCCTAATTTTTACAACCAGCCACCATAGATTTTACAGGATAAATATATTATTTCAGTGGTAATTGAAGCAGAATTTTTGTTGCTCTTCTTACCCTTAGAGATTGTGTATTATCCTCAGACGTAATTCTTTGATTTTTTTTTCTTTTCATGTTGTTACACATAGTTACCAACAATCAACGTGAGAATAACCTTTGAATATTTTCAAGCATTAAGATTTGTTTATACAGCTGCACAATTAGACAACCAACACTCTTGGGTCTTTACCTCTCAGCATACACCTGATTATTAACTTAAAGGTATGATGGGAAAAGTATCAATTTTTCTTGGTCACCTAGATTTAGAAATATGTAATAACTATAAGCTTGGGTCTGCTTCTTCAGAAGCCTAGGAAGTGGAGTGATGGTTCTCTGAAGAGGCTGGAAACAAAGTATGTGTTTCCAGAAGGCTTAATAGAATATGTTGAGACATAGGCCATTAACACAAAAGTGAAAGAAATGCAAAAAATGTATGAAAGTAAGGATTTGAGAAGGGAAATTTTATTTTTCAGTCTAAGATTCCTATGAATTATATGAAAGTAAATGTCCTATCCTTAAAATTAGCCAAAGGAAGCACTTTACTTATCAATATGATATGACTTTTCATACTCTTATCTAAAGATATCCTAAACTAAGATCCAGTTTTCTAAGAAAAGACTTTTTACTCATGCTTTAAAGCATGCTAGATGATTCCTACCACATCACATAATGTTGTTTACATGTATGATTTAAACTGCATTTATTCTTCAACTCACTGGTTCCTTAGGCTTCTTATCTTTCCTTGCACGCTTAGATAATTTTATGTAAAATTGATTTTTAGAAGTTTAGTTGCTGGGCGTAGTGGCTGTCACCTGTAAACCCAGTACTTTGGGAATTCAAGGCAGGTGGATTGCTTGAGTCTTGGAGTTTGAGGCCTGCCTGGGAAAGATGACAAACCCCATTTGTACAAAAATAAAAATATTAGCTGGATATGGCGGCACATGCCTGTGGTCCCAGCTACTCCAAGGCTGAGGTGGGAGGATGACTTGAGTCTGAGAGGCAGAGGTGTGAGCCAAGATCATGCCCTGCTCTTCAGCCTGGGCAAAGAAGCCAGACCCTGTTTCAAAAAAAAAAATCTAGTGAGATTTGATTTCTATTTCTATGTGATTCAAAACTAGGAGAGCTTCAAGGCTAATGACTATTAAAAAATGGCCATTGCTACTTGCATTTTCTATGAAGCCAGCATACACAGCAACGTGCAACCTAAAAACCAAGCTATTTAATATGTAGCTTAGATTTCAGGTTTGATTGTCTTTGAGGTTTGATTATTGCAGAGATCAATTGCCAGACCAAATATAGACTAATTCTGTATTTGGTCTTTTAATCATATGAAACATCCCAGCCTTGGGTATAAATTAAGAGCAAGTACGGATGTTTATACCGATAGCGGTGTAGATATTTCCATGTTTATACAGATAGCGGTGTAGATATTTTCATGTCTATACAGATAGCGGTGTGGATGTTTCCATGTTTATACAGATAGTGGTGTAGATATTTCCATGTTTATAGAGATAGCGGTGTAGATATTTCCATGTTTCTACAGATAGCGTGGTAGATATTTCCATGTTTATAGAGACAGCGGTGTAGATATTTCTATATTTATAGAGATAGCGGTGTAGTTATTTCCATGTTTATACAGATAGCGGTGTAGATATTTCCATGTTTATACAGGTAGCGGTGTAGATATTTCCATGTTTGTACAGGTAGCGGTGAAGATATTTCCATATTTATACAGGTAGCGGTGCAGATATGTGAATTCATTAAACCTCTTTTTCTTTATAAATTACCCAGTCTTGGGTATGTCTTTATCAGCAGCATGAAAATTGACTAATACACTCACTGTCCATGAATGATACTCTGTTAGCCCATTTGCATTGTTATAAAGAAATACCTGAGGCTGGGTAATTTATAAAGAAATGAGGTTTATTTGGCTCCTTGTTCTGAAGGCTGTACATGAAGCATAGTACTGGCACCTGCTTCCAGGGAGGGCCTCAGGAACCTTCCAATCATGGTGGAAGGTGAAGGGAAACCAGCATATCACATGGTGAGAGAGGAAGCAAGAGAGACAGGGAGGAGGTGTCAGTCTCTTTTAAACAACCAGATATCGCATGAACTCACAGGGTAAGAACTCATTCATTACCAAGAGGACAGCACCAAGCCATTCAGGAGGCATCTATCTCCAACATTGGGGATCACATTTTAACGTGAGATTTGAAGGGGACAAACATCCAAACTATGTCAGATACCAAAGCTGACAATGCTTAGGATCTTTAGCTGTTCCAGGTTCTGGGAAAAGGGAGAGAGTTAGCTTCCCTCGTCTATGCTGTGCTACTCCATATTATATTGGTAATTATTGTTCTCTAAAGGTTCTTAAAAGCAAATAAACAAATGCAAGGCAAAACATTTGAAATGGAAGGCAAAACACAAGAAATGCAAGGCAAATGCATTAAAAACTTTTGAGTGTTAATATATAGATTTTATTTTATCTTTTTAATTTCTTTTGCTTAACCAAATAGATTATGTAGTTTTGATTAACTGGCCATGAAATAGCTCTGCCTACATAGAATTTCCCATGAATAATTGGTTGTGGAGACTTTTGTGTGTGACCCAAATCCTCCCTCAAAACTGAAGTTTGCCCAGCTATTGGGAGTGTTGGCAATTCATGCCTCTCAGCTGATTCTCTCTAGAATTTATTCTCAGGAGATCTAATTAATAACTTGTCAAGCTGATGTCCATCCTTGGGGACAACTCGTATCTGAAGAATGGTCAGTGAAAGGTATTAAAACTCCATACTCCTGCCTCAATTTAGGGCAACTCTGAAGGGTCACCCCAGCTTCTCAGCTCCCCCTTGAGATTAGCTGAGGTATTTGTTGTGACTGCCTCACATCTCAACTCCCTTTATCCAATTCAGTTTTTTCGCCACAGTTGTTGGTTCCTAGGATTTTACCCAGTTAAATGTTCTCTACACAAATCTCTATCTCAAATCTGCTTTACAGGGAATGTGGCCTCAGACAGGTTTTCATTAGGTTCTGGACATAACTCTCATTAGTCATTGATATGATTCGGCTGTGTCTCCGGCCGAATCTCACCTTGACTGTAATTATCCCCGCATGTCAAGGATGGAGTCAGGTGGAGATAATTGAATCATAGGGGCGGGTTCCCCCTACTGTTCTCCTGGTAGCGAATAAGTCTCACGAGATCTGATGCTTTTAAAATGGGAGTTTTCCTACACAAGCTTTCTTCTCTGCTACCATTTAAGATGTGCCTTTGCTTCTTTTTTGCCTTCTGCCGTGACTGTGAGGCCTCCCCAGCCATGTGGAATTGTGAGTTCATTAAACCTCTTTCCTTTATAAATTACCCGGTCTTGGGTAGGACTTTATTAGCAGCATGAGAACAAACTAGTACAGTCTGTTCTATAAGCCCAAGTCGGATCACAGAGTCCCGCTTTCTTTTTTTTTTTTCTAGCCCATATTTCTACTAAAACTTGACTCATATAGACTTAAAACAAAATAATTAAGCATGGCTAATATTTATTTAATATTTTATACGTGTCAGGTACTGTATTTTGTAACTTATCTTTTAATAATCTTTCCAAATCTCTAAAAGGAGAATTCTGCTCTTTTATAGAGAAAATAAGGATGGCTCAATCTTTTGATTTTTATTACAAGCTTTATTTTGTATAACATATAATAAACTAAAAATATTGAAAGTTGAGAAACCATCAGCACACAATCGAGGTGATGGAAATATACTTCACCTCCAGTTTCCTGATGCCTCTTTATAATACATTTCTCTGGCCCCTCATTCCTGGCCCTTAAAAACCACCAAACTGCTTTCTGTCACTGGACAGTAATTTATACAGTCAAAAAATGTATATAAATACAATTTTACACTATGCACTTTTTTGTCTGACATTTTATGTTTTTTTCTCTGCATGTTTTACCTCTAGAGTCTGCCTTGTTTCACTTAGTATAATTATTTTGAGATTCATTCATGTTATAGTATGTATCCATAATTAATTCGGATAAAGCAAGTTAATTCATTAATGTATTGATTGATATTTAGACTGTTTCTAGTTTGGGCTATTATGAATACATGTGCTATGAACATTTGTGTTGATATCATTATATGAACACCTACTTTTATCTCTCTTGGGTAAATACCCAGGAGTGCAATGGCTGAGTCTTACGGCAGAAGTATGTTTAACTTTTTAAGGGACTCTTGAACTGTTTTTCAAAGGTTACACTTTTTTGTATTCCCATCAGCAGTGTATGAGAGTTTCAGCTTCTCCACATCCAAGCCAGTGCTTGGCTATTATCAGTCATGCTAATCTTAGCTATTTAAAAATAGATAGTGGCGTCTCATTTTGGTTTTAATTTGCATTGCCCTAAGCATTAATTATGTTGAGCATATGTGCTTATTTACCAAACAAATGTCTACTTTGAAATGTCTGTTCCAGTCTTTCACCCAAGTTTTAAATGGGGTTGTTTGTTTTTCATTATTAAATTTTGAGCTTTTAAAATATATTTTTGATGCAAGCCTTTTATCAGATATATGAGTTGCAAATATTTTCTCCCAGCCTGCAGCTTGTCTTTTCAGTCTCTTAATAGATTCTTTTGAAGAGCAGATTCTTTTTTTAAAATTTGATGAGTTCTTCTTATCAATATATTATTATATAAATCATGCTGTGGGGTCATATCAAAGAAAGCTTTGCCTGACTCAAAGTCCCAAATGTTTTCACATCTTCCCTCTCCTCTCCTTTGGGAACTGAGATTACACGTAAATTCAGTTACTTGAAATGTACTGTCTACTATTGCTCTGTTCATGTTTTTTAAAAATTTATTTTCTCTCTATATTTTATTTTGAGAGGTGTCTATCTTTTCTTCTTTAATGACTAATGTGCTATCAGCCTACCATGTAGCTGGGACTACAGCCGCATGCTACTATGTCCCGCTAATTTTTGTATTTTTAGTAGAGATGGGATTTCACCATATTGGTCAGGCTGGTCCTGAACTCCTGACTTCGTGATCCACCTGCCTCGGCCTCGCAAAATGCTGAGATTACAGGCGTGAGCCACTGCGCCCAGCCTCCTTTAGTGTATCTTGCATGTCTCTATTTTAGAACATATAGAATACTGTTTCAATAAGCATTTTAATGTTCTTAACTGATAACTCTGGCACCTTGATTTACTCTGGATCAGTTCCGACTCAGTGATTTTTCTCCTTATTATGAGCCACGTTCTTCTGTCTTTTGTTGTTACTGTTGCGTCTCTGCTAAACTGTGTCTGGATGTCAGATACGGTGACTTTTATCTTATTGAGTGCTGGAAGTATATATAAATATTCTTGATCTTTGTATTGGTATGTATTTAAGTTTAGTTGGAAAGAGTTTGACTCTTTTTTGTCTTGCTTTAAAAATTCATTAGGTGGGATCAGACCAGTTCTCATTTTAGAGCTAATCACTCCCAACTAGTGAGGCAAGATCCTTCTGGGTATCCCTGGGAATCTTGAGGTGTTTCTGGGTTGGCTGATAAAATAAGCACTATTACTGGACCTTGGTGAGCATGTGTACTGTTACTTTTCATCTTATCTGTGTGTTGTTTCCCCAACCGTAGGTACTTTTCTCTAGGCCTGTCCTAACAATTACTTAGCTATGTACTTTAGGGGGACCCTTTGCAGAGCTCTGGAGTTCTCTTTCTGTGCAGCCCCTTCTTCTCGGAAACCTTGTCCTGAGAGCTCATGTCAACATGGTTTCTGTGGACTCTCAGCTCTGTCCCCTCAGCTCAGGGAGAACAATGGGCTCCTCTTGGGCTCTTCTCCTGGAGTAGTGGGCTGGAAAACTTTCTCCAGGCATAAATTAGGGCAGTTGATAGGCTCACCTTGTTTGAGACTGACTTTACAGGGTCTTGCAAACTTTTGTGGCATACATTTTGGCCATTTTTTTGGTTGTTTCAGGAGGGAGAGAAAGTCTAGTTCTTGTTACTCCATCATGGTCATTGCAGAAGTCAACCTAACTGATATTTATCAATACAGTCTGTTGCTACACATTGAACTTGCTTAAGATAATTTTTAGATGGCACAGAACTTTCTGTCCATTGAATGAGACTCTCTGCTTATTTTGCAAGTGCTCATTTGTATGGAGACATTTGTATGGAGAAACTTCAAAAAGTTTGTGGAAAAATGAAGTTAAAAGATAAACATTGAAAATGTGATCTTCGGTTTTCATCCCTAAAGAACTGATGGTCCTGGGAACTTAACAATGTCAATGCAGTCTCTTATACATTATTAACTTAAGAAAAATGGGTGCCCTTTCCACATTTGTTGAGATTGGGAAACAAAAAGAAGTCAGAAGGAGCCAAATCAGAGCTGTAAGGTGGATGCCTGACAATTTCCCATTGAGACTCTCACAAAATTGCCTTTGCTCGATGACAGGAATGAGCAGAAACATTGTGGTGTTAGAGGACTGTCTGCTAAAGCTTTCCCAGGTATTTTGCCCTAAAACTTTGGCTAACTTATTCAAAACACTCTCATGATATGCAGATATTATTGTTCTTTGACCTTCCACAAAGTCAACAAGCAAAATGCCTGGAATGTCCCCAAAAAACTGTTGCCGTGACCTTTGCTCTTGAGTGATCCCCTTTTGCTTTGACTGGACCACTTCCACCTTTGGTAGCCATTGCTTTGATTGTGTTTTGCCCTCAGGATCATACTGGGAAAGCCATGTTTTATCTTCTGTTACAATTCTTCAAAGAAATCCTTCAGGATCTTGACCCTAGTTCTTTAAAATTTCCATTGAGAGCTCTCCTCTTGTCTGCAGCTGATCTGAGCACAACACTTTTGGCACCCATGCAGTGGAAAGTTGGTTCAACTTTAATTTTTTAGTCAGAACTGTGTAAGCTGAACCAATTAAGATGTCTACGATGTTGGCTATTGTTTGTGCTGTTGATTATCAGTCCTCTTCAATTAGGGCACAAACAAGATTAATTTTTTTCCTTGCAAATTGATATGGATGATCTGTCCCTGTGGACTTCATCTTCCACATCATCTCGTTTCTTCTTTAAAAAAGCTGTCCGCTTGTGAACTACTGATTTCTTTGGTGCATTGTCCCCTCAAGCTTCTTGTAAAGCATCAGTGATTTCACCATTCTTTCACTCAAGCTTCATCATAATCTAATGTTTGTTCTTGCTTCAATTTTAGCAGAATTTACATTGCTCTGCTAGGGGCTCTTTTCAAACTAATGTCTACTCCTTCTTACTGTCTCAAACTAGATCCTGTTCAAACATGCTATAATAAATTAGTATGAGTTTATTTTGCTGCCAATATTGAAACCTTTGCATAGTTTTTTTCATAATATACATTTTCCATGAACTTTTTAAGGCCTCTCACGTATCCACAGGTAGAGTGCCTTACCTATTCTGACTTCAGTCAATTATTCAAGACCTTTCCTTGTCAGTGACACATTAGAAAGGTAGAGTATTGAAAAATAAGAGTAGCTTCTGCTGATTAAGAAATACTATATCTTTTTCTACTTCTTTCTTTTTTTTTTTTTTTTCTTGAGACAGCATCTTTCTCTGTCACCCAGGCTGGAGTGCAGTGGTGTGATCTCAGCTCACTGCAACCTCTGCCTCCCAGGGTCAAGTGATTCTCCTGCCTCAGCCTCCCGAGTAGCTGGGACTATAGGTGCCTGCCACCACACCCAGCTAATTTTTGTATTTTTAGTGGAGACAAGGTTTCACCACATTGGCCAGGCTGGTCTTGAACTCCTGACCTTGTGATCTGCCTGACTCGGCCTCCCAAAGCGCTGGGATTACAGTCATGAGCCACCGTACCTAGCTTTCTACTTCTTTCTTATTATTTTCCTCCTCTCTCATTCCTATATTCTCTCCTTTCTCCTACTTTCCTCCCCACTCCCTGTTTCCTTCCTTTCATCTTTCCTATTTTCAGGACTTAATATTTCTTGAACCTCAGATGTTATCATAGTATGTTATTTGTTTAATTTTCACATAACAATAATAGTTTAAATACAAATAATATTTATTTTCATCCCCATGTTATCAGTATAACAGTAAAGATGTGGAGAGGCCAGCTGGGCATGGTGGCTCAAGCCTGTAATCCCAGCACATTGGGAGGCCGAGGTGGGTGGATCACGAGGTCAGGAGATCGAGACCATCCTGGCTAACATGGTGAAACCCCATCTCTACTAAAAAATAGAAAAAATTAGCTGGTCGTGGTGGTGCGTGCCTGTAGTCCCAGCTACTCGGGAGGCTGAGGCAGGAGAATAGTGTGAACCCGGGAGGCAGAACTTGCAGTGAGCCAAGATCACGCCACTGCACTCCAGCCTTGGTGACAGAGCGAGACTCTGTCTCAAAAAATAATAAATAAATAAATGAAAATAAAATTAAAAAAAATGATGTGGAGAGGCCAAACCAATGGCTCTTATATCCACGTTATTTCTTCTAAATGATTTCACCTTAGTTTTGGTCTGCATCTCTAACCATAGCTAGTTGCAGTAGGACCTTCTATCTGGCCTTGCTGCTCTCATTTTTGGACCTCCTCACTGAAATCAAATTGATCTTTCTAAAATGCAAACCCGGTCTTAGTATTTTATTACTTAAAACCCATTGGTGGCTTTCCATGATTTATGGAATAAAGTCAAAATTCCTGTTTTTGCCCACGTTACTGTGTGCCTCTCATCCCTACATTTACTGATTCCTGTGTGCCATAAATTGCCAGTTGTCCAGAGTTCATTCTCTTTTTGTACTTGGGAGGACTTCTGCATCCTGCAACTTTTCCCCTGAAACATGCTTGGAAAATACCTACTCATTTTTTTCAGATTCAGGTTAGTTTTTTACTTCAGTTTCTTTTCCTGAAGCTTATACTGACTGCTCCATATGGCTTTGGGGATTAGCTACTCATTCCTTTGTGCCCTTTTGTAGATACACATTTATCATGGAGTCTTTTTTTTTTTTTTTTGAGACAGAGTCTCACTCTGTCACCAGGCTGGAGTGCAGTGGTGTGATCTCAGCTCACTGCAACCTTTACCTTCCAGGTTCAATTGATTCTCTTGCCTCAGCCTCCCAAGTAACTAAAGCCATGCACCACCGTGCCCAGCTAATTTTTGTATTTTTAGTAGAGACGGGGTTTCACTATGTTGGCCAGGATGGTCTCGATCTCTTGACCTCGTGATCTGCCCACGTTGGCCTCCCAAAGTGCTGGGATTACAGGCATGAGCCACCACTCCCAATCAGTCATGCAGTCTTTATACTTACTTGTTTACTTGCCTGTGAGCTCACTGAATGCAGGGAATATTTCCTTGTTGCTCTAGCACCTACACCAGTACCTGGTATCCAGAAGCTGTATGCTAAATGTTTGTTGAGTGGCTGTTTGACTGAATGATTGTACTCCTAACTAGTAGATAGAAAGCCATGAACTTCCCAGTTCATCATTCTTTGTGCTCAATTCTGGTTTCTTTATTGTGTTCAAAAGAGTTCCTTAGTGACATAAAACTATGGAGCTAGTATGTCAGCTCATTTAAGCAATGATTGGTTTATGTATATAAGAGGCTTCAATAATTATATATTTTTATTTCAGTTTCAATAAATGATCAATTGATTAATTTTCTCTGTTTTGGCTTATTGTTCACATTTAATATCAAAAGTGTTTTACTTAAAACTATTCATGCCAATTATGACAGTTAGGTGAATATTACTTTGATTTACATTCCAGTAGTAGTTTTGGTTGAACCCTGAATATGCTAAGACGTCACTTTTCTTTTTTCTTATGAACAGGCTACTGTGTTTACATATATTATTAAAATCTTCTTTGAAAATACGAAGTGTTACATTTCTTATATTTAGTTCTCTGTGCTTCAGAATTCCTGTGATACTTGCACTTAAGTCCTTCTGAGCAGTTGATGTTAATATTTATGTGGTTAATTTCATGAAACATGGTGGTTTTCATTTCTATCATTAATTTATACAGGAGATAGACTGTTTTCCAGGTGTAAGCTCAGTCATATAATTAGAAAATTTATAAGCAGAAGGGAGTTATTTGGTCTAACCCATTTATTCTACAGATAGAGAAATTAGAGTCCAGAAACTCTGTCTTCTTTAAAGTCTTACAGGTATTTAAGAAAAAAGAATAGACTTGAGGTTTCTGTGTTCTGAACCCAGTGATCTTGACACTGTAATGATCTTCATCCATATTATTCACAGAAGTAAATATAATCACATATTAAATAAGAAACACAAATACTAAGGAGATATTATACTGAAAAATGAAATAATATGATCTTAATTATTTTGATCAGATTCAATATATAGCAGCTTGAAGGCTAATAATTCCAATGATTCTCTGAATAAACCATTTTTCTAATAAGATTACAGGTTTTAGTAATCTAATTATTTTGACTGATGCAAATGTTACCCCGCCAGTCTGAAAAATGTGTTTATTTATATGTCATAAAGAATAATTTATTCCAAAAAGGCTAATTTTCAAAATATATGTATCTTCTGAAACTGTATCTATTTTTTTCCCACGTTTTCTAAATATAGTTTAGAGGGCGTTTGTAGATTTTCATGGTGCTGAAAAATTAAGGTATAATGTTCTCATGAAGGAGAATAATGTCATTTAGACATTGTAATTTTGGAGGATCACAATACTTTTTGGAATGTGGTTGTTGCAGCACTGGTCACTTATACTAATTATATAATAACATACTATACTAATGCAATAATATACCATATGAAATTATTAAATGGTAAATTTGTCTTAAATCCTCTAGAATACTGCAAAGAAATAGTTTATATAAGAAAGAGTACCATAGCATATGTGAACACAATGTTTCCTATTTTTTTCTTCTTTTTTATTTTTTTGAAGACAAGTTCTCACTCTGTTGCCCAGACTGGAGTTCAGTGCCATGTTCATAGTTCACTGCAACCTCAAACTCCCAAGCTCCAGTGATCCTCTTGATTCAGCCTCTGAAGTAGCTGTGCCTATAGGTGTGCACCACCACACTGGCTAATTTTTAAAATTTTTTATAGATATGTTGCCCAAGCTGGTCTCAAATTCTTGAGCTCAAGAGATCTTCTCACCTTGGCCTCCCAGAGTGTTGGGATTACAGGCATGAGCCACCATACTCAGCCAATATTTCTTTTCTAAAAGACATTTTCTAACATACTTCTCATTTTAACTAACATAATATTCAAAGTGTAGATCTGAGAAAGAGATAGTGCCTGCAGATCTGGGATCCTACATGCTAATATTATGGGATGCATTCAGATTTGATCAGCAGATATTCCATTTATTCTAGAACACCACCAGCAGAAGAATGTAATTACGTCTATCACTAAAACTTTGTGTCAATACAGACTACTGTATTTGTTATCATAGATGGTCCTTGGATGGCAGCCTTAAGCAATTTTAAACCTAGACAGGTGATATACATTTTCTTCTTGGATAATTTTCATTGTTTTATCTAATTTGGTTGTAACTAATGTGTTTAATATGGCTTGCTTGTTTTTTAAAAAGTTGTTCAGTATCCTTAGAACTCAGTGCTGATTTCTTTTTCTAGCAGGCCTTTTATATAGGACATCTCACTTTCTCCTGGCTCTCTACTACTAGCATGAGGTCTCTGAAAAAATCAAGACAGCCAAATAATTTGTTATAGAATAGCCTATGTAGAGGGACAGGGGAGGAGTCATATTCCAAGAGGGAAAGACCTTTGAGCCAGGCTCAATTTGTAGAGGCTGTTGAATGAAAATGAGAGAGAGAGAATTCACACTTTATTGCACTATTAAAGCAAAATTCTGACAATAACTTCTAAAAATGATTCCACTCTTATACACTGAGAATATGACAGACCTTCCAAAAGTATAATTTCTTACATGAACGTCCAGGTATAAAAGGAAAAATAACTATTTCATACCAATATCTTCAGCCGCCTTTATTGTTGGTTCACCACATAGATTTTTATCAGAATCGCAGAACATTAATTTTTTAAATTAGCTACCATTACAACTAGCTTGAGAAGAACTTTCTTTTTAATAATTCGACCCAGATGCATTCTAGATACTCCAGTGTTACGAATCGATGGCTTCATGAGGAGCCGCTGTTGACTCATGCTATCTCTGGACACACTGACAGCAAATGTTTTCTTACACCTGTTTTCCTCCTGCTTTTCCTTGGTAGGACTTAGTTCCTTGGCATAGTTCAGTATCAATGGCAGTCATAGAGAAGTGTTACAAAAACCCAGCTTATTCCAACTTGTGAATTATTTGGCACCCAGGAACCAGGTCTTACAATCTTCAACCCACTTTTTCCTAACATGGCCCCTTTTCTGAAATGTTTATTTATATATGATGTAGGCCTGGGGAAAGGACATGGACTTTCAAAGAAAATATTCTGCAATAGATCTCTCAACTCCAGAGAACCTTCTGACTAAATCTGAAAGAATTCCACTGTGCTCTGATAACATCCTTTAATAATGAAGGAAAAGATATTTTTCCCCCAGGAGGATTTTGTAGTGAAAGAGATGGCATAATTTTTTTTAAATGTTGTTTATAATCTAATTTGTTTTTTCATTTGTGGGGTGTGTCTTAAATCCTAAATGGTACATCCTTTTTAAAATACTTCTAGTAATAAAATGTTTCTGAAGTTATGTTGTAAATATCATTGGACTATGTTTAATAATGTTAAGTTGATCCCACTTCCCCTGAAATTATATACATAAATGCTGAAAGTATAAATTTCCATATACAACTTCATGGAACATTTTTCTTCCAAGTGTGCATTTGCTAGAATTTGCATTGAAAGGTTTTGGAAGGAGCCTGTTGGTATGAATCCTGTGTTAGCAACACTCAGATTTGTTGCATACTGAACAGCATGCTAAATCTCACTTCACAATCTTAGATTTCTCATCTACCATCTTGAGCTGAATTTAAAATATAACTGCAGTTTATTATGTCACCTGTTCGTCAAACACTGATGCAAAGCTTAGTTTTCAGTGTGAAGAACCCATGACTAGAGAAGGGAAGAAGAAAGGGTCAAGCAGACCTCATTAAAGAGTGTATGGGCAAGAAAACACATCAGATGTCTTGATAGGTTTTTTAAAGTCCTGTTAGACTTGTCATGATTTCCAAAACACTAAATGCCATCTAGTATTTTGGACCCTCCAAAATTACAGTAGAATATTATTATGGGTCATCTTAATTGGAAATATACAGGAAAATCCTGATGATTAATGTAGACTAGTGATAGCTCTCACACATTTATATAACCTATGTTGAAAAGAAAGAAGAAAGGCAGGAAGGAAAGAAGGAAAAAGAGCGGAGAGAGAGGAACAAGAAAACACTTGGATTTGTGGAAATGAAAATTTTTAAATTACTAATTTGCAAGAATGGGTAAGAAAAATACCGAGTATGAACATAAGTGCTTTCAATTCCGTTTGTCTCTTAATCCTTCTCAGTCCGTGGCCAGTTTTGAAACTTGGTGTAACTTCCTTCCTTTATTCCTCCCTCCCTTGCTCCCTCCATCCCTTCTTGCCAGCCTCCTTCCCTTCCTCTCTCCTTGAGTTTCCTTCTTCTTTCTTGTTCCCTCCCTCCCTCCCTCTCTCTTTTTTTCCCTTAGTTTCCCCGGAAGCACATATACCAGCCATTTGAATGCTTTCTGCTCATAGATACTGCCAAGCCCCCTCACCCAGACTGCTGACTAGATTTGGTAGAATGGAATGAGAAACATAGACTTTGTGTCTGTGGCGGCCACCTCTGATGTTGCAGATTTTTGCCGTGATTATGCACTCCAGCCGAGGGACGCTAGAGAGGTTGAAATTTCAACGGTGGGATTTGCCATTTTGGAATTTGCAGTAATGTACTGGATATGCTAACAGCAGCCTGGCTAGCCGCCACTTCACAAGGAAGTATTTAAATATACACGTGTAATATGAAGAAAATTGCATTAGATCATAAGGGATGAATTATTTTGTAAATGACTATACCATCAAATACCATACCTGATATCAATCATCTTCATCAGACAGTATCTGTGTATGTAAGTAGATAAACAAAAAAGCAGGAGTTTATTTCTCTCTAATGTATCCTTGACTCTCTAGCGGTGACCTCTGAAATGTCTCTTCTGATCCAGACTTGTTTGAATCATGTGCAACATTTTAGATTTGTCTTTTCTCTGCAAGTTTTTTTTTGTTAAGTACCATAACATATTGAACCAAATAGTTTTGCTTGCTTTCTATTGATGACACATGATTTTGGCTTTTATCTTCAGTGGAAAATCAATGTGTCACATGGCGTTCACTAAGAAAAAGGTATGGGGCCTCTTTGTAATTCTTTGTCAGATGGTTGCTTTATCTTGATTTATGCCTTCAAACTTTTTCCCATTCAGCAGAAAATATTGTGTCGCTATCTGTGAGAGCAAAGCGATCTATACCAATTTATGCTCTAAGTGTAGCCTCCTTCCAGAACTGCTTATGGAACATATCAACTCACTATAGATTAGGGACATAATGGATTCTTCTTTCTTAAAAGTGGCAGATTGACAATTTTAGTTCATATACAAGCTTTTATATTAACATTAAAACAATATTTCTATGTAAAGTAAAATATTGTAGTTGATTATTATTCGAGGGCCTCCCAGAATTGCAAGGTCTGAAAATAAATTCAATGTTCCTGGTGGTAACAAAATTGCTCCTACTTCCTTGTATCAGGACTGCCATTTGGAACTGCTGGGGAAGCTCTTTTCAGAAATTCTTTTCAAAACAGCATTGTTGCCTTTTGCCAAACTGAAATCTGGTTGTAAACTTTTGAAAACTAGTTCCTTGGAATGGAATTCAAGTTGTCTTCTAAGCAATTTTTTTTAACTCAAACATACATCCTATCTTGCTTTATTATGTCACTATTTGTGTACGAAACATATTTCTATTTTTACCATTTTCAATTTATTTACATTTACATTTACATTTGTGTGTATATATATACACACATACATACACTTTAAGTTCTGGGATACATATGCAGAACTTGCAGTTTTGTGAAATAGGTATACATGTGCTGTCGTGGTTTGCTGCACCCATCAACCCGTCATCTACATTAAGTATTTCTCCTAATGCTATCCCTCCTCTTTCCTTCCTACCCACTGACAGGCCCCAGTGTGTGATGTTCCCCTCCCTGTGTCTATGTGTTCTCTTTGTTCAACTCCCACTTATGAGTGAGAACATGTGGTGTTTGGTTTTCTGTTCTTGTGATAGCTTGCTGAGAATGATGGTTTCCAGCTTCATCCATGTCTCTGCAAAAGACATTAATCCATCCTTTTTTATAGCTGCATAGTATTCCATGGTGTATATGTGCCACATATTCTTTATCCAGTCTATCATTGATGGGCATTTGGGTTGGTTCCTAGTCTTTGCTATTGTGAATAGTGCTGCAATAAACATATGTGTGAATGTGTCTTTATAGTAGAATGATTTATAATCCTTTGGATGTGTACCTAGTAATGAGACTGTTAGGTCAAATGGTATTTCTAGTTCTGGATCCTTGAGGAATTGCTACACTGTCTTCCACAATGGTTGAACTAATTTACACTCCCACCAACAGCGTAAAAGCATTCCTATTTCTCCACATCCTCTCTAGCACCTGTTGTTTCCTGACTTTTTAATGATTGCCATTCTAACTGGCGCGAGATGGTATCTCATTGGACCAGGGGTGATGAGCTTTTTTTTTTTTTCTTCGAGACAGCCTCACTCTGTCACCCAGGGTGGAGTGCAGTGGCACAATTTCGGCTCACTGCAACCTCCACCTAATGGGTTCAAGCAATTCTCCTGCCTTAGCCTCTTGAGTAGCTGGGATTACAGATATATACCACCACGCCTGGCTAAAGTTTTTTGTGTGTGTTTTTGGTAGAGACAGAGTTTCACCGTAGTGGCCAGGCAAGTCTCAAACTCCCGACCTTGTGATCTACTCGCCTTGGCCTCCCAAAGTGATGGGATTACAGGCGTGAGCCACCACGCCCAGCCTATGATGAGCTTTTTTTCATGTGTTTATTGGCCGCATAAATGTCTTCTTTTGAGAAGTGTCTGTTCATATCCTTTTCCCACTTTTTGATGGGGTTGTTTTTTTCTTGTAAATTTGTTTAAGTTCCTTGTAGATTCTGGATATTAGCCCTTTGTTAGATGGATAGATTGCAAAAATTTTCTCCCACTCTGTAGGTTGTGTGTTCACTCCGATGATAGTGTCTTTTGCTGTGCAGAAGCTATCTTTAGTTTAATTAGATCCCGTTTCTCAATTTTGGCTTTTGTTGCCACTGCTTTTGGTGTTTTAGTCATGAAGTCTTTGCCTATGCCTACGTTCTGAATGGTATTGGCTAGGTTTTCTTCTAGAGTTTTTATGGTTTTAGATCTTATGTTTAAGTCTTTAATCCATCTTGAGTCAATTATTTTATAAGGTGTAAGGAAGGGGTCCAGTTTCAGCTTTCTTCATATGGCTAGCCAGTTTTCCCATCACCATTTATTAAATAGTCAATCTTTCCCCATTGTTTGTTTCCGTCAGGTGTGTCAGAGATATGTTGTATATTTCATGGTACAATGCCTTCTGTCAATGGGGAAAAATAACAAGCATATACGGGATGAATGAAGTCTGCTATGGTTAAGGTTGAGAATATTTACTGATCCTTGAGTTCAGTCTCCAGGAATGTTGGAAATAGAGAATGGAGATAATGGAGATAAAGAAAAGTTCTGAAAATGACACTTCCCATAGTGTCAAAATTGTGATCTATTGGAGAATTCTGTGATACATCAAAATCTCTGTTTATACTGATGTTTGTTATTGTGTATGAGCATATCTTTATCAGGTGTAGGCTATTTCTATACTTTCATGTCTTTAAATCAATGTTTCTATTCACATATGTATATGTGCAAATAGAAGCATGTTAATATTATATATATATTTTTTCTGTCATTACCATGATTGCTATGATTATCATTAGCATGTATTATTAGTGTGACCGAAGTATCATCAGTATCAGTTTCTTTCTAACTGCAGTGCTCCTGTAATGCTTCATTTCTGCAGAGCCAACCTACACCCACCGTTTCCCTGACTATAACTTTACCTAAAGTATAAGCCCTTATAAAGCCATGAAAGCCTACCAAGAATTGTCAAAGAAGCTAGGCAGCAGCCAGGCTCTGCCTTAGGAAAAGACTTTACTTTTTATTATCATGTGCAGTACTTAACTACTTGTTTTGACCTCTAAGATTTTGCTCTCCTATATTTCTATCCCCTGGCTTTCTGATATTTCATGTGATTATATTTGAAATTTTAACCTTGCTTTTCTTTTTGGAATCTCTGATATCTCTGCTGCCACAGGTAATGACAGGTTCCTCTCTAACTGTTGGTGTTATCCCTGGTCAGATTATTACTGATGACAGAAGTAGATGTTTTACGTGGATTCTCTCGATATCAGAAACAAATACAGATATCACAACTCAAAAATGACAGACTGATAACCATTATGAACTTAGATGCAACATTCTTAATACAATATTAGCAAAGTGAGTCTAGGAATATTTAAAAATGATAATGTGTTTTAACCAAGTGGGGCTTATCTCAAGTTGGTTTCAACAACTGAAAATCTACCATGCTGACAGAAAAAAGGAAAATCACGTGACACTCTCAATAGATGCAAAAAAGGAATTTACAAAATGTAACACATTTTTTAAATTAAAAACTCCCAGCAACTGAGGATAGAAAAGTACATTTTCAAACTGATTATGTGTTTACAGAAAATCTATAGCAAACATCTTACTTAAAATGGTGAAAGCCTTAATACTTTCTACATAAGATTATGAAAAATGCAATGATGTCCTCTCTCCCTAGTTCTTTAAAGTATTGCGTTCAATATTAAATAAGTGGAAATATATACCAAGTTCATTGATAAATATTTAATACTTATGAGATGATAATTCTCCTGAAATTGATCTCTAGATTCAGTGGAATTCCCATGAAACCTTATAGGTCCTTTTGGATAAATTACAAAACTGATTCTAAAACAGGGAGAAAGAAAGAAGGGAAGGAAGGAGGAATGGACAGAAAGAAGAAAGAAATAAAGAGAAAAGAAAAGAAAATAAGAAATAAGTGACACCCAAGTTGGGAAGAAAGAAAAATACTATTCTCACATGATGTAAACATATACACAGAAAATCCTTAGGCATCTGCAGAAGTGTGCTAGAGGTATGAAGTGAATTTAACAAAGTTGTAGGATGAAAGATCAATAAATAAAATCAATTGTGTTTCTATACACAATCAACACCAATTAGAAAATAAAATTATGTAAGCAATTTAACTTATAATAGCCTCAAAAATAATAAAATAATTCAGAATAAATTTAATAAAAGGTATGCTGATCCAAAATTTCTAAATCACTAATACGAGAGATTGAATAGGTAGAAATATGTATCAAGTTCATTGGTAAATATACATGTCATACTTATTAGATGATAATTCTTCTGAAACTGATCTCCAGATTTGGCACAATCCCAATCAAACCTATAGGCCTTTTTGGAGAAATTACAAAGCTGATTCTAATTTTTTTTTTTAAATATGGAAGTCCTAGAATAGCCAGAGCATGTTTTAGAAAGAAGAATAAAGTTGTAAAACTTTCCAAATTTCAAGACATATTGTAAAGCTACACTAACCAGTACAGTAAACTTACTGGCATGAAGAAGACATATATATCAGTGAAACAGAATAAATCATTTAGAAATATATCCAGCCTTACATGGCCAAAGTTGCCAAAATAATTCAATAAGGAAATCAATGTCTTTATAAAGATGGTACTAATAAAATTGGATATTAAATGGAGAATATGAACTTCAGAATTACCTCACACCATATCCTCAAGTTAACTCAACATGTATTTTATACATAATGTAAATATAAAAAGTATAAAGCTTACTGAATAGGAAAAATTTTTAATAATCTTACTATAGCTAAAAATTTTTTAGATAAGAAAAGGATGGATGAAAATGGAAAAAAATAGTAAGTTGGACTTCATGAAATTAAGACTTTTGCAATTTAAAACATAGCATCAAAAAATGAAAAGGCAAACCACAGATTGGGACAGAATAATTTTAAATATGTCTGATAAAGAACTTTCATCTAGAATGTACACATAACTAAAAAACTAAATAACAAAACACAAATAACTCATTTAACATAATATTTTGACCTAAATGGACCAAATATTTGTACAGATATTTTAATTTAAAAAGAGATGATGTCCAATACACAAATGAAAAGATACTTAACATTACCCGTCATCAGGGAAATGCAAGTTAAAACCACATTGAGGTACCACTGTACACCCACTGGAGTGGCTGACACGAGCAGAACTGACCATACCACATGATGTGAAGAATTGCTATTCACACCTGGCTAGTGGGACTTCAAAATGGTACAGACATTTTGGAAAGCAGTTTGGCAGTTTCTTTTAATGTTAAACTTAGTACTGATCATATAACCAAATAATTCCACTGCGACTCAAAATAAATAAAAACATATCCGTACCAAGCCTCATCCTTGAAGTTCATAGCAGATGTGTCCATCAACTTGTAAATGGATAAACCAGTTGTAGATGGAGTACCACTCAACAATAAAAAGGAGCAAACTGATACAACAGCAATATAAATGAATATCAAAAGCATTATGCTCAGTGAAAGAAGCTAGACATGAAAGACACCAATGTATCATTCCACTAATAGGATACTCTAGAAAATGCAAACTGTAGAAACAGAAGCAGATTAGTGGTTGCCTGTGTTCAGGAATGGAGAAAAGATCAAATGCAAAACGGCAAAAGAAAACATTTTGTGATGATGCAGATTTTCTGTATCTTGATCATGATTGTGGTCAAATGATGATATTCATCTGCCATAACCCATTAAATTGCACATTGAAAAGGGTGAATTTTACTGTGTGTACATTATACTTAAATGGAGCTGTAAATATGTTTGGAGCTTATCTGTGAACATTAGTTGCAGAGCAGGAGTTATTTTTATAGAGTGGAAATCTGCTAAGTGCCAACTTGAGAAGGGTTGAGAAAAATTAGAACCTTCTTCCAACACATTTCAGTTAGAACACTCTTAGGATGTCGTTACAGCTGTGCTCTATATTGGAGTCTCTGATGAAATCACATGTCTAACAATCTCAGCATGCCTTTAATCAACAGAATATACACGTGTTTTCTTTTTTTACTATAAAGGATATACCAAACAACTTTTTCAAGACTTTACTTCAAAAAGGCACGTAGTTTTGCAACATTTTTGGTAAGTCTTTAATTATTTCAAAATGAAAAATTGAAAATAAAATGCAATTATTTACTCAGGCCCCCCACAAAAAAGGCCTGTACGGGGAATGCATGTGGTGTGTGTGTGTGTGTGTGTGTGTGTGTGTGTGTGTGTAAGTGTGTGATTTGAAGAATTGAAAAAAATTTTAGTGGGGTTTTGTAGCATCACTTTGATAGCATCCTGTAATTTTGAATTGTGTTAGAAATAAAAATAAAGTGAATACACTGATAAAAGAATTTGAAAAGAATTTGCATTATTGCCTAAATTATGTGTGGTTTCCACAGTGGCATGAATCGAGCATCTTTAACCTACATAACAATATATCAGAATGTATTAGGTAAAAAATAAGTAAACTAGTATAACAAAGTTAAATATTTCTAAAGGAAAATTATAGCTTTTTTTTTTTTTCCTGAACTGTTTTGAGGAGATATTTACACCAAAAGATATTATCATTGATCAATGAAACTTTTTCAGAATTTGCTTGTGTCCCACCAATATTTGATTACATAGTGCTTCTGTGAGTTCCATTTCATTAATTTAGCATTGACAGGAGAGAAGGCAATGGCTCTGCAGCCTCTCTTGATGTGGCATGATCCTGGTTCCGCTGGCTGATATCTATTAGAACCATGGCCTTAATCATGCCTTTCATGCTTCTAACTTGATTTGCATTTGTTGTGTAATCCAAATTTATTCTCTCGTTTAGTCGCTTCCACCCACAGAAAAGCAGGTCTTTTTCATTTCTCCTTCACCATTGCCCCCATTTTTTCTTTTTGTCCTCCCATGATGAAAAACAAGACAGAAACAAACTATAACAACAACAGACACCTTTTGTCTGTGGTCACCAATGCATTGTAGCACTAAACTTTGTTCAAAATCTCTAGATCTGACCTCTATATCTGCTGTTCCCAGAGTTTTTCAATGTATTCTCTAGACTGCTGTGACCCATTGACAGAACGTCTAGCTATATTTAATTGAAAGTTATTACTGTCTGATATGGCTTGGCTGTGTCTGCACCGAAATCTCATCTTGCACTGTAGCTCCCATAATTCACATGTTGTGGGAGGGACCCAGTGAGAGGTAAGTGGATCATGGGGGCAGTTTTCCCCACACTGTTCTAGTGGTAGTGAATAAGTCTCATGAGATCTGATGGTTTTATAAGGGGAAACCCCTTTCGCCTTTCACTTGGTTCTCATTTG
This sequence comes from Gorilla gorilla gorilla, assembly GCF_029281585.2. Taxonomy (NCBI): domain Eukaryota; kingdom Metazoa; phylum Chordata; class Mammalia; order Primates; family Hominidae; genus Gorilla; species Gorilla gorilla. Next base: position 10,770,765 of record NC_073234.2, on the reverse strand, counting down.
CTAAATCATGCCTCTCAGCTGATTCTCTCTAGAATTTATTCTCAGGAGATCTAATTAATAACTTGTCAAGCTGATGTCCATCCTTGGGGACAACTCGTATCTGAAGAATGGCCAGTGAAAGGTATTAAAACTCCATACTCCTGCCTCAATTTAGGGCAACTCTGAAGGGTCACCCCAGCTTCTCAGCTCCCCCTTGAGATTAGCTGAGGTATTTGTTGTGACTGCCTCACATCTCAACTCCCTTTATCCAATTCAGTTTTTTCGCCACAGTTGTTGGTTCCTAGGATTTTACCCAGTTAAATGTTCTCTACACAAATCTCTATCTCAAATCTGCTTTACAGGGAATGTGGCCTCAGACAGGTTTTCATTAGGTTCTGGACATAACTCTCATTAGTCATTGATATGATTCGGCTGTGTCTCCGGCCGAATCTCACCTTGATTGTAATTATCCCCGCATGTCAAGGATGGAGTCAGGTGGAGATAATTGAATCATAGGGGCGGGTTCCCCCTACTGTTCTCCTGGTAGCGAATAAGTCTCACGAGATCTGATGCTTTTAAAATGGCAGTTTCCCTACACAAGCTTTCTTCTCTGCTACCATTTAAGATGTGCCTTTGCTTCTTTTTTGCCTTCTGCCGTGACTGTGAGGCCTCCCCAGCCATGTGGAATTGTGAGTTCATTAAACCTCTTTCCTTTATAAATTACCCGGTCTTGGGTAGGACTTTATTAGCAGCATGAGAACAAACTAGTACAGTCTGTTCTATAAGCCCAAGTCGGATCACAGAGTCCCGCTTTCTTTTTTTTTTTTCTAGCCCATATTTCTACTAAAACTTGACTCATATAGACTTAAAACAAAATAATTAAGCATGGCTAATATTTATTTAATATTTTATACGTGTCAGGTACTGTATTTTGTAACTTATCTTTTAATAATCTTTCCAAATCTCTAAAAGGAGAATTCTGCTCTTTTATAGAGAAAATAAGGATGGCTCTGAAAATGTTAGTATTAGGGGAAGTAGGGTGAGGGACATAGGGGGCACTTTGTGTTATTTGTGCATTTTACTATCAATCTAAAATCAGGTCAAAATAAAAATTAAAAAAATGAGTAGTAGAAGCAGGTTGTTAAGATTTTCAGTGTGACTCTAGAATTTTTTTGTTTGTTGTTTGTTTTGGAGTGTAGTGGTATTATCTCTGCTCACTGCAACCTCCACTTCCCAGGCTCAAGCAATTCTCCCCCTCAGTCTCCCAAGTAGCTCGGATTATAGGTGCCCCCCCCCACACCCAGCTAATTTTTGTATTTTTTTTTTTTTAGTAGAGATGGGGTTTCAGCATGTTGGCCAGGCCAGTCTCCAACTCCTGACTTCAAGTCATCCGCACGCCTCAGCCTCCCGAAGTGCTGGGATTATAGGCATGAGCCACCACTCCTGGCCCAAAGTTCATATTTTAACTACTAACCTAAATTATTTTAAAAACAAAAGCCTCCTTGGACTCAAACCAGGTCAGAGTGACATGATCATGTGCCTGTTTTGTGCAGGGTGAAGTGAGATTATTATCTAGGAAATAGCTGAAATGTCTTGTTGTGGGCATAAATATTTCATATAAATTCTAAGCTTCATATTAGCACTTAGATTATAATTATCTAAAGAATAGAGAACAATTTCATATAATTTTCAGTGTATCAGGCGAATCAAAAGTATACATACAAGCATGCAGATGAATTTCAGTGAATATAGTGGTGACAATGCTCAACAGAATATGTGTCCCCCACCCCATCCCTGCTTCTTGCTCTTTCACTGTCCTAAAGATAGAACAAAATGGTTCAGGCATCCAGCTTGTCCCCTCCGCACTTCACACTTTTACTTAATAGCAGCTTATCTTTAACACTTTGTCATCTTTAAGATGTTGCTAATTCTTTCTGGTAGATCCCAGGACTGAGGATGAGGAAGAACGATTTTATTTAAATAAAGTTGCTTAATTAAAAAACAATTTTTTTTAGTTTTAAAATATTTTCATTATTTTATAAAATTTTTGTGGGTACATAGGAGGTTTATATATTTGTGGGGTACATGAGATGTTTTGATACAGGCATGCAGTGTGAAATAATCACATCATGAGGAATGGGCTTTCCATCCCCTCAAGCATTTATCCTCTGAGTTAAAAACTATTCAATTGGCTGGGCGCGGTGGCTCACGCCTGTAGTCCCAGCTCTTTGGAAGGCCAAGGGGGGCGGATCGCCTGAGGTCAGGAGTTTGAGACCAGCCTGGCCAACATGATGAAACCCCATCTCTACTAAAAATACAAAAATTAGCCAGGTGTGGTGGCGAGTGCCTGTCATCCCAGCTACTCGGGAGGCTGAGACAGAAAAATCATTTGAACCTGGGAGGTGGAGGTTACAGTGAGCCGAGATCATGCCATTGTACTCCAGCCTGAGTGACAAGAGTGAAACTCCATGTCAAAAACAAACAAAAATCAATTACATTCTTTAAGTTATTAAAATTAAACATTGTAAATAATTTTTTTTCCCAAAGCTTTTTCAGAGAAAAAAAAAAGTAGAAACAAAGACACTTTCTACTGATTTCCAACATGGTGACTGTATTTCTAGCATGTGTTAAGGTGAGAAATTGATTTTATGTTTAATACAAAACATAGCATAATGTAATGAAAAGCAAGATTGTAATGATGAGGGAAAATAATATTAGTGCTAATTTTTTTCAATTTGAAGCATTGGATTAAAATGAATTAGGTTATATTCCAACATGTTTATATTGAATTTCTTTTTTCTCCAATTGGTTTCTTTTTATTAATGGGGGAGTGTTGCATTTGTATAAGGTTTCCCTATTATATTCAATTGTTTTGAGATGCTTTTAATATGAAGTTTTTATGTTTTCTTTTTGATGTATACATGTTATACTTTGATGCTGAATTTGATAATTGGTGCTGTATATGCAAAGCAAATGTAATTTCCCAGCTTTTATTTTTTAAAGCCCTGGGAAGCAACATAATGAAGTAGAAATAGTATCAAGACAGGAGTTAGAATACCTGGATTCTAAAATTTAAATTAAATTAGGATCTAGTGACATTATAGGTGTTCCTTGATCTTCTGATGACCTGGTTCCTCAAAAGAAAAATAAAATAATCTATAAATTGTTTCTAATTCTAAAACTCTATCAATCCTATTTTTAAAATTATAATTAGTTGAACTCTATAAGGTCACAAAAATCCCTAAGAAACTAAAATAAAATTTTATCATATCTTAAAAATACTCTGATCTTTTTTTTATGCTGACATGAATTCTAATTATTTTTGAGCCCCTAAAAAACATTTAAGATCACAGTTTATGTTTTATTATTGACTTTCAGATAATTAACATTTTACTGATAGATATGAACAAATCTACTCTAACAGAGATAGTCATTAGTTTATTTCTCTCTTTTCTGTATCAATAAAAAGTATCGATTTACCAATAACAATGAATTAATTGCCTGAAATAAATGAAACGTAAGCAGCAAAAGTGAACCTTTTAGTATAACTCTTCTTGTAAACATTGACTTAGTTCAAAGGGAGCTTATCTTTAAAAAAAAAAAGCGCTAATTCATGTCTATTGGTATAGATATAATCTTTTGTTCCTTGAAAATAGATCCTACTATACTCCAGACACTATGCCACTTGGTGCAGATATTAACACAAATAGCAGGTGATCATTGTCGTCATGGAGTTTATTTTAAAGAGAACAAAGTGAGACAAAGGCACACAAGCAAAGAACTACAATACAAAGGGGATGGCATCTGACTCAGCATGGAGGTGTCACGGAAGGTGTTGTTTTGCTTAGGTTTTGAAGTGTGGGTAGGAGATGGCCCATGTTGAGAGTGGGAACTGGGAATTAAAAAGATGAGGAGGTCTCTGCAAATCTACATGGATGGGAAGTAGCATGCTGATGTGGGAAACAACTAAAAAGTTCCAGAATGCATGGTTTATAAAGCGTGAGTCAGAGAGGGCTAGACCAGTAGCCAGATCAAGGATATCTCAGATGTTATAGTCATGAATTAGTGCATTGACCTGCAGGCCATGGGAGTCACTGAAGGTTTCAGTCAGGTAAGTGAGCTGATCAGAACAGTCCTTTAGATAGGCCGCTCTTTTGGCTGTAAGGGGGACACGTTTGAAGTAGGGCTATAGCTAAAAATATACAGACACTTCCTCTTGTCTACAGCCCTGCTGGCATCTGTTGTATTTTGACTTTTTAATAATAGCCATTCCAACCGGTATGAAATGGTATCTCATTGTGTTTTGATTTGCAATTTTCTGATGATTAGTGATTCTAACCTTTTTTTTTTTGTATTTGTTGGCCATTTGTATGTGCTCTCTTGAGATGAGTTTGTTCATGTCCTTTGCCCATTTTTTAATTGGGTTATTTTTTTTCTAATTGATTTAAGTTCCCTGTAGATTCTGGATACTAAAAAACAAACAAAAACCAGAAGTAAATAAATTCTCAGGACACACACACCCACACCCACACCCACAGAGAGAGAGAGAGAGAGAGAGAGAGCGCCTAGGTAAGAGGCCACCAACCACCAGGGTCTAAACTGGGAACACTTTCTAGTACAGAATGAATGGAAAGGATTCATGAAATATCTAGAAAGTAACGTTAATGAGATTTACATGTATGGAGTGAATGAGGAGAAACAGGGATCATTCAGGATTCTGGTAGGGATAACAGGGGGAGCCATTAGTTGAAATTTTGAAGTGGGAGAAGGAGAGGCAGTTTTAGGGAGAAAGATGAGTTGTTTTTTAGGTATTTCAAACCCTTGAAGCTTCTATGGGACATCGAAGTGGAAATAACAGTCTGTGGGTTGGGACAATAAAGAAAGAAATTGGTTGAAGACTAGGGGAAGAGTATAGAGCAAAGAAATATTTAAGATAATAAACATAGAGAGATAGCTGAAAATGTGGGACTGGATTACAAAGGAAGAGTGATTTAGTTATGAAGCCCAAGGGCTGACAGGAATGGGTGACTACTCGAGGAGTTCATATGCATCTGTTATTGTATGAATAAAAAAAATTATCTGTTCCTTCCTAAAGATATCTTCAACCTGTTTTTGGATACATATGGGCACTGCTTTTCATTCTCTTAGCCCCATTTCTTATTTTAGCCTCTGCTGTAGCAATCAGTTCTGCACAGGCTTTGACCCAGGCTTTGACTAGTTGGTGCAGGTGTGATATGACACTTACCTGGAATGGCCCACAGTTTGTGGCTGCTCTTACTTAAGCAGGTGGGATGCTCATGTAGGTGTAACCTAGAAGCTTGGTAGAGTTTATGCCCATGGGGCAACCTGTGACCACTCAAAAATAAAGCCCTTTCCTCCTCCCAGATTGAGGAGTCTTGCATTATGTAATAAAACTCCTTAGAAGGCCTATTAGGTTCCAATACAGCATTAGGCAACTTGATAAGGTATCCCATCATCAGCCTTCCTTTCTTCCCTCATTCCTCTGCCTCTCACTCTTTCTTCCTAAGTTAACTTCTTAGATAAAATGCCAACTTTCTATATTTTGTTTCACATCAGGGAAAATAATTGTATATCCCATTTCAAAAGCACATAAAAAGGTTACTGTATAGAAAATTTGTCTTTAATAGATTAAGGTGTAATTTTCCAAATACTTTAAAATTTTATTTCAGATACGTTTTTCATTTTTATAAGCTTCATCTAAAAGCAGAGTTCACCTAAGAATATACCTAACAGCATATTACATAAAATATATTTTATATTTCAGTAGTTTAGCTAGGATTCTTTCAAAATTGAGAGGATCTACAAATATTTCTAACACATTAGTTTTCAGTCTTAAGGCTGAGTCAAGAACAAAGCTCCTAAACTTTGCATTGGTGATTGAGAACATTTTAAAATTGTTATTTAATTCATTAATTTATTTTTAAAAAATTTTCACATTGTAATCATATAGATTTATAGGATACAATTTGATGTTTCAATGAATATGTATGTTGTCTAATGATCCAATAAGGATAGTTAGTGTATTAATTACCTCATGCATTTATCATTTCTTTTTCATAAGAAATTTCAAAATCCTTTCTTCTAGATACTTTGTAATATACAATACTTTACTTTTAACTATAGTCACCCTGCTTTGCAAAGAACACTTCAACTTATTCTTCCTACATAATTGTGATTTCATAACTGTTAACCAATCTATCTCCATTTTGCCCTCCCCACTTCTTCCTCACTGTTTGGTAACCACTATTCTACTCTACCTCTCTATTAACATTTTTTTTTAAGATTCCACATATGAGAGAGATCATGCGGTATTTGCTTTCTGTGTCTGGCTTATTTCACCTAACATTGTATCCTACAGGGTCATCCATGTTGTTGCAGCTGGCAGAATTTCATTCTTTTTTTATTGCTGAATAGTATTTCATTGTGTATGTGTCCATATATATATATATTATATATAATAATACGTATAATTATAATTACACATAAAATTATATATAATTATAATTAATTTTATGTATAATTATAATTACACATAAAATTATATATAATTATAATTATAATTATATATAATTATATATATAATAATAATATATATTATATGTAATATATAATATACATAACGTATATTATATATAATATACATAACGTATATTATATATTATACATAATATATATTATATATATTATACATGATATATATTATGTATAATATACATGATATATATTATGTATAATATACATGATATATGTTATACATAATATACATGATATATATTATATATAATATACATGATATATATTATGTATAATATACATAATATATATTATATATATATAATTCACTTCTTTGTTTTTAGAAACATAGTTTGATTCCATATCTGATTATTAGAAATAGTGCTACAGTAAACATAAGAGTGCAGATATTTTTCAAACACAATGATTTCATTTCCTATGGATATATACCCAGTAGTGGGATTGCTGGGTTATGTGATCGAATAATTGTTTTTTTGTTTTTTTTTTATTTTTTAGCGAACTTCCATAAAGTTTTGCTTAATGGTTGTACTAGTTTACAACTCCATCAACAGTGTGTAAGTGTTCCCTTTTCTCCACTTCCTTGCCAACTCTTGTTATCTTTTACCTTTTTGGTAATAGCCATTCTAATGGGTGAACTGGTATCTCATTGTGGTTTTGATTTGCATTTCCCTGATGGTTAGTGATGTTGAACATGATTTTATTATATATTCGTCTTGACCATTTGTATATTTTCTCTTGTGGCATGTCTTTTAGTTTATTTTGTCCTTTTTTTTTTTTTTTTTTGAGAAGGAGTCTTGCTCTGTTGCCCAAGCTGGAGTACAGTGGTGCAATCGGGGCTCACGGCAACCTCCATCTCCCTCTTTCAAGCAATTCCCCTGCCTCAGCCTGCTGAGTAGCTGGGGTTACAGGCACACGCCATCATGTTTGGCTAAATTTTTGTATTTTTAGTAGAGAAATGATTTCACCATATTGGTCAGGCTGGTCTCAAACTCCTGACCTCAGGCAATCCACCTGCCTCAGCCTCCCAGTTTTGCCCATTTTTAAATAAGTTTTTTATGTTTTTGCTGTTGAGTTGTTTAAGTTTCTTATATAATCTGGGCATTAACTCCTTAGCAGATGTATAGTTTGCAAATATTGTATCCCATTCTGTAAGTTGTTTTTTCACTCTGTTAAGTTTCCTTTGCTGTGCAAAAGCATTTTAGTTTGATGAAACCCCATTTATCTATTTTTGCTTTTGTTGCCTGTGCTTTTGACGTCTCATTTAAGAAATCCTTGTACAACCCAAAGTTATAGAGAATTTCCCACATGTTATCTTCTAGTAGTTTTTCATAGTTTTCAATCTTACCTTTAGGTCTTTAATCGCATTTGAGTTGATTTTGTATAAGGTAAAAGATAGGGGTCTAATTTCATTATCCCACATATAAATATCCAATCTTCTCAGTACCATTTAATGAAGACACTGTCTTTACCCCTGTGTGTGCTCTTGACTCCTTTTTTGAAAATCAGTTGACTTTAGGTATGAGAATTTATTTCTGAGCTGTATATTCTCTTCCATTGGTCTATGTGTTTGCTTTATGGCAGTGCCATGCTGTTTTGCTTACTATGGCTTTGTAGTATATTTTGAAGTCAGGTAGTGTGGTGCCTCCAGCTTTGTTATTTTTGCACAGGATTGCTTTGGTTATTTGGGGTCTTTTCTGGTTTCATACAAATTTTAGGGTATTTTTTTCTATTTCTGTGAAGAATTTCATTGTTATTTTGATAGGGATTGCATTGAATCTGTAGGACATTTTGTTAGTATGGTCATTTCAATAGTATCAATTCTTCCATTCCATGAGTATATAGTGTCCATTTTTTGTGTATCGTAAATTTTTCCATCAGTGTGTTATAGTTTTCATTGAAGAGATCTTTCATGACCTTGATTAAATTTATCTGCAGATTTCTTGGTAGCTATTGTAAATGGAATTCCTTTCTTGATGACTTTTTCAGATAGTTCACTATTAGTGTATAGAAACACCACTGAATTTTCTGTGTTGATTTTGTATACTACAACTTTACTGAATTTATTTATTATTTCTAGTAGTTTTTGGTCAAGTCTTTAGGGTTCTCACTCTATATAAGTATATATAGAAAGAACCCTAAAGAGAGAGAGATCATATATATCTATATGATCATATATATAGATGTATACATATGTATGTGAGATCACATTTTCTACAAACAGAAACAATCTGACTTCCTTCTTTCCAGTTTGGATCCCTCTTATTTATTTCTTTTGTCTAATTGCTCTGGCTCTGACCTCCAGTACTACGCTAAATAGAAGTGGTAGAAGTTGACATCCTTGTCTTCCTCCATATCATAGAGGAAAAGCATTTAACTATTCACCATAAATAAGATGTTAGCTGTGGGTTTGTCACATATGGCCTTTACTGCGTTGAGGTACACTCCTATACCTACTTTCTTGACAGTTTTTATCATAAACGAATGTTGACTTTTGTCAAGTGTTCTTTTTGCATCTGTTGAAATGATCACATGGTTTTTGTTTTTCTTTCTATTGTGGTGGTGTATCATATTTACTGATTTGTGCATGTTAAGCCATCCTTTCATCCCTGGGATGAATCCCACTTGATTATAGTGAATACTCCTTTTAGTGTGCTGTCGAAGTCAGTTCACTTGTATCTTGTTGAGAATTTTTGTATCTATGTTCTTCAGGAATATTGGCCTGTTATTTTCATTTTGTGCGTGTCTTTGTCTGGTTTTAGAATCAGGATATTGCGAGCCTCATAAGATGAGTATGGAAGTATTCCTTCCTCATTACTTTTGTGGAAAAGTTTGTGGAGAATTGGTAGTTATTCTTTAACTGTTTGGTAGAATTCAGCAGTGAAGACATCAGGTCCTGGGTGTTGGTTGTTGTTGTTGTTGTTTTGATGGAAGATGTTTTATTATTGATTCAATTTCCAAACTCATTATTGATGTGTTCAGATGTTATATTTCCTCACAATTTAATCTGGGTAGTTGTATGTGTGCAGAAATTTATTCATTTTATTCTACATTATCAAATTTGTTGGCATATAGTTATGAGTAATGTCTTACAATCCCTTCTATTTCTGTGGTGTATCAGTTGTAATGTCTCCTTTTTCATCTTTTATTTATTTGAATTTTCTCTCCTTTTGTCTTAGTTTAGCTAAAGGTTTGTCAGTTTTACCTTTACACTTTGTCTTATTTATCTTTTGAAATATTTTTTAGTGTCTGTTTCCTTTATATCTGCTGTGAGCTTTATTATTTCCTTCCTTCTACCAATTTTGGGTTTAGTTTGTTTTTGATGTTCTAGTTACTTGAAGTGTATAATTTTGCTTTGTGATTTGAAAATCTTTCTTCATTTTTGGTGTAGGCTTTTATTGCTATAAATTTCCCTCTTAGAACTGCTTTTGCTACGTTCCATAGGTTTGGGTATGTTGGATTTTCATTCTTACTTGTCTCAGTGACTTTTGAAATTTTCCTATTAATGTCTTAATGAGACCTATTGATTTCTTGGGTGCATGCTATTTAATTTCCATGTTTTTATAAAATTTCCAAGGGCTTTCCTGTTGTTGATTTCTGGCTTTATATCACTGTAATCAGAAAAGATACTTCATATGATATCTGTCTTCTTAAGTTTGTTAAGACTTATTATGTGTCATAATGTATGATTGGTCCTAGAGAATGTTTGGTGTACAGTTGAGAATAATTTGTATTCTGCAGCTGCTGGATGATGTATTAGTCTGTTTTCATACTGCTGATAAAGACATACCCGAGACTGGGTAATTTACAGAGAAAAAGAGGTTTAGTGGACTCATAGTTCCACGTGGCTGGGGAGGTCTCCCAATCATGATGGAAGGCGAAAGGCACATCTTACATGGTAGCAAACAAAATAGAATTGAGAACCAAGTGAAAGGGTTCCCCCTTATAAAACCATCAGATCTTGTTAGACGTATTCACTACCACAAGAACAGTATGGGGGAAACCGCCCCCATGATTCAATTATCTCCCACTGGTTCCCTCCCACAACATGTATGAATTATGGGAGCTATAATCAAGATGAGATTTCGGTGGGGATATACAGCCAAACCATATCAGGTGAGATCTTCTTTACCTGCTAGGTCCATTTGGTCTATGGTATAGTTTGAGTCTGTCATTTTTTGGTTGATTTTCTCTTCATATAATCTGTCCATTTTTAAAGTGGAGTGTTGAAATTTCCTACTAATATTGTATTGCAGTCTATCTCTACCTTTAAATCTAATATTTGCTTTACATATCTGGTTGTTCTGGTGTTGGGTACATATATAGTTACACCTAAGTAACATATATGTTATGTCCTCTTATTGAATTGGACCTTTTATCATTTCATTATACAGTGACATTCTTTTTTATATAGTTTTTTTTATTTAAAGCCTTCTAAAATATGACATGACTGTGGCTACTCCTGCTTGCTTTTCATTTGTTTGCATAAAATATATTTTTCCATCTCTTCACTTTCAGTCTATTTGTCTTTAATAGTGAGGTAAGTATCATGTAGGCAGCACATAGGTGGGTTTTGCTATCTGAATCCATTCATCCACTTTATATCTTTTAAGTAGAGTTTAATCCACCTCTATTCAAGTTTATTATTGATAAATTAGGACTTCCTTCTACCATTTCATTCCTTGTTTTTTAGATTACTTGTTCACTTCTTCCTTTCTTATTGTTCATCTCTCTAGTTTGGTGGTTTTCTGTGGTGCTAAGCTTTGTTTCTTTTCCCTTTTTTGGTGTGTGTGTGTGTATCTGCTGTAATTTATTTCTTTCTGGTAAGTGAAACTAACATACAGAGTCCTGTATTTGTAACAGACTATTTTACACTGATAACAACTTAACTTCTGTCACATAAAAATACTCTTGACTTCTCCCCCTCACACACACAATTTATACTTTTGTTACCTTACATTGCATCTTTATGAATGGTAGACTCAATGGAACATAGGATCTATGTCACAACTAAATCAATTATTTAATGGCAGCATTAAAGCAGCCCAAAGAATGTGAAAAACTGGTGTGCGTGTATTTAACTTTTTAAAAACTATGTTTCATAATGTTTTCATTAAAAAGTCTTTATCAGTTTGCTAATGCCTAATTTTTACAACCAGCCACCATAGATTTTACAGGATAAATATATTATTTCAGTAGTAATTGAAGCAGAATTTTTGTTGCTCTTCTTACCCTTAGAGATTGTGTATTATCCTCAGACGTAATTCTTTGATTTTTTTTCTTTTCATGTTGTTACACATAGTTACCAACAATCAACGTGAGAATAACCTTTGAATATTTTCAAGCATTAAGATTTGTTTATACAGCTGCACAATTAGACAACCAACACTCTTGGGTCTTTACCTCTCAGCATACACCTGATTATTACCTTAAAGGTATGATGGGAAAAGTATCAATTTTTCTTGGTCACCTAGATTTAGAAATATGTAATAACTATAAGCTTGGGTCTGCTTCTTCAGAAGCCTAGGAAGTGGAGTGATGGTTCTCTGAAGAGGCTGGAAACAAAGTATGTGTTTCCAGAAGGCTTAATAGAATATGTTGAGACATAGGCCATTAACACAAAAGTGAAAGAAATGCAAAAAATGTATGAAAGTAACGATTTGAGAAGGGAAATTTTATTTTTAAGTCTAAGATTCCTATGAATTATATGAAAGTAAATGTCCTATCCCTAAAATTAGCCAAAGGAAGCACTTCACTTATCAATGTGATATGACTTTTCATACTCTTATCTAAATATATCCTAAACTAAGATCCAGTTTTCTAAGAAAAGACCTTTTACTCATGCTTTAAAGCATGTTAGATGATTCCTACCACATCACATCATGTTGTTTACATGTATGATTTAAACTGCATTTATTCTTCAACTCACTGGTTCCTTAGGCCTCTTATCTTTCCTTGCACGCTTAGATAATTTTATGTAAAATTGATTTTTAGAAGTTTAGTTGCTGGGCGTAATGGCTGTCACCTGTAAACCCAGTACTTTGGGAATTCAAGGCAGGTGGATTTCTTGAGTCTTGGAGTTTGAGGCCTGCCTGGGAAAGATGACAAACCCCATTTGTACAAAAATAAAAATATTAGCTGGATATGGTGGCACATGCCTGTGGTCCCAGCTACCCCAAGTCTGAGGTGGGTGGATGGCTTGAGTCCGAGAGGCAGAGGTGTGAGCCAAGATCATGCCCTGCTCTTCACCCTGGGCAACGAAGCCAGACACTGTTTCAAAAAAAAAAAAATCTAGTGAGATTAGATTTCTATTTCTATGTGATTCAAAATTAGGAGAACTTCAAGGCTAATGATTATTAAAAAATGGCCATTGCTACTTGCATGTTCTATGAAGCCAGCATACACAGCAACGTGCTACCTAAAAACCAAGCTATTTAATATGTAGCTTAGATTTCAGATTTGATTGTCTTTGAGGTTTCATTATTGCAGAGATCAATTGCCAGACCAAATATAGACTAATTATGCACTTGGTCTTTTTTCATATGAAACATCCCAGCCTTGGGTATAAATTAAGAGCAAATACGGATGTCTATACCGATAGCGGTGTAGATATTTCAATGTTTATACAGTTAGCGGTGTAGATATTTCCATGTCTATACAGATAGCGGTGTGGACATTTCCATGTTTATACAGATAGTGGTGTAGATATTTCCATGTTTATAGAGATAGCGGTATAGATATTTCCATGTTTATACACATAACGGTGCAGATATTTCCATGTATATACAGATAGCGGTGTAGATATTTCCATGTTTATACAGATGGCAGTGTAGATATTTCCATGTTTATAGAGATGGCGGTGTAGCTATTTCCATGTTCCTACAGATGGCGGTGTAGGTATTTCCATGTTCATACAGATGGCGGTGAAGATATTTGCATGTTCAGATGTATGTGTACATATTTCCATGATCATACAGATGGTGGTGTAGATATTTCCATGTTCATACAGATTTCGCGGTAGATATTTCCAAGTTCATACAGATGGCGGTGTAGATATTTCCATGTTCATACAGATGGCGGTGTAGATATTTCCATGTTTATAGAGGTTGCGGTGAAGATATTTCCATCTTTATACAGATGGTGGTGTAGGTATTCCCATTTTTATTCAGATGGCGGTGTAAATATTTCCATTTTATACAGATAGCGGTGTAGATATTTCCATGTTCATACAGATTGCGGTGAAGATATTTCCATCTTTATAGAGATAGCGGTGTAGATATTTCCATGTTCATACAGATTTCGCGGTAGATATTTCCAAGTTCATACAGATGGCGGTGTAGATATTTCCATGTTCATACAGATGGCGGTGTAGATATTTCCATGTTTATAGAGATTGCGGTGAAGATATTTCCATGTTTATACAGATGGCGGTGTAGGTATTCCCATTTTCATTCAGATGGCGGTGTAAATATTTCCATTTTATACAGATAGCGGTGTAGATATTTCCATGTTCATACAGATTGCGGTGAAGATATTTCCATCTTTATAGAGATAGCGGTGTAGATATTTCCATGTTCATACAGATAGCGGTTTAGATATTTCCATGTTTATAGAGATGGCGGTGTAGATATTTCCAAGTCCATACAGATGGCGGAGTAGATATTTCCATTTTTATAGAGATGGTGGTGTAGATATTTCCATGTTTATACAGATAGCGGTGCAGATATTTCCATGTTTATAGAGATAACGGTGTAGATATTTCCATGTTTATGAACATAGCGGTGTAATTATTTCCATGTTTATAGAGACAGCGGTGTAGACATTTCCATGTTAATAGAGATAGCATTCTAGATATTTCCATGTTTCTACAGATAGCAGTGTAGATATTTCAATGTTCATACAGATAATAGTGTAGATATCTCCATGTTTATAGAGATAGCGGTGTAGACACTTCCCTGTTTTACAGATGGCAGTGTTGATATTTCCATGTTTATACAGATAGCGGTGTAGATATTTCCATGTTTATACAGATAGCGGTGTAGATATTTCCATGTTTATACAGATAGCGGTGTACATATTTCCATGTTTATACAGATAGCTGTGTAGATATTTCCATGTTTATACAGATAGCGGTGTACATATTTCCATGTTTATACAGATAGCCGTGTAGATATTTCCATGTTTATACAGATAGCGTTGTAGATATTTCCATGCTTATACACTTAACGGTGTAGGTATTTCCATGTTTATACAGATAGCGGTGTAGATATTTCCATGTTTATACAGATAGCGGTGTAGGTATTTCCATCTTTATAGTGACGGCGCTGTGGATATTTCCATGTTCAAACAGATGGCGGTGTAGAAATTTCCATGTTTACACAGATAGCGGTGTAGACATTTCCATGTTTACACAGATACCGTTGTAGGTATTTCCATGTTTATAGAGATAGCGGTGTAGATATTTCCATGTTTATACAGATAGCTGTGAAGATATTTCCACGTTTATAAAGATAGCGGTGTAGATATTTCCATGTTCATACAGACAGCGGTTTAGATATTTTCAGGTTTATACAGATAGCGGAGTAGATATTTCCATGTTTTTACAGATAGCCTTGTAGATATTTCCATGTTTATACAGATGGCGGTGTAGATATTTCCATGTTTATACAGATGGCGGTGTACGTATTTCCATGTTTATGGAGATGGCGGTCTAGATATTTTCATGTTTATGGAGATAGCGGTGTAGTTATTTCCATGTTTAGAGAGATAGCGGAGTTGATATTTCCATGTTCGTTCAGATAGCGCTGTAGACATTTACATGTTCATACAGATAGCGGTGTAGATATTTCCATGTTCAGATAGCATTGTAGATACTTCCATGTTCATTCAGATGGCGGAGTAGTTATTTCCATGTTTATAGAGATTGCGTTGTAGATGCCTCCATGTTTATACAGATGGCGCTGTAGATATTTTCATGTTCATGCAGATAGCGGTGTAGGTGTTTCCATGTTTATAGAGATGGCGGTGTAGATATTTTCTTGTTTATACAGATAGCGGTGAAGATATTTCCATGTTCATAGAGATTGCGGTGTAGATATATCCATGTTTATACAGATAGCAGTGTAGGTATTTCCATGTTCATACAGATAGCGGTGTAGATATTTGCATCTTTATGCAAGTGGCAGTGTAGATATTTAAATGTTCATACAGATGGCGGTGTAGATATTTCCATGATGATAGAGAGGGCGGTGTTGATGTTTCCATGTTTATACAGATGGCGGTGTACATATTTCCATGTTTATACAGATGGCGGTGTAGATAATTCCATGTTTATAGAGATGGCGGTGTAGATATTTCCATGTTTATACAGATGGCCATGTAGATATTTCCATGTTCGTACAGATGACGGTGTAGATATTTCCATGTTTACACAGATGGCAGTGTAGATATTTCCATGTATACACAGATAGCGTTGTATATATTTCTATGTTTATAGAGATAGCGGTGTAGATATTTCCATGTTTATACAGATGGCGGTGTACATATTTCCATCTTTATAGAGATGGTGTTGTAGATATTTCCATGTTCATAGAGAGGGCGGTATAGACATTTCCGTGTTTATGAAGATGGCGGTGTAGATATTTCCGTGTTTATAGAGATGGCGGTTTATTTTCATGTTTATAGAGATTGCCGTGTAGATACTTCTATGTTCATACAGATGGCGCTGTAGATATTTTCATGTTCTTACAGATAGCTGTGTAGATATTTCCATGTTTATAGAGATGGCGGTGTAGATATTTCCTTGTTTATACAGATAGCGGTGTAGATATTTCCAAGTTTACAGAGGTAGCGGTGTAGATATTTCCATGTTTATGAAGATAGCGGTGTAGATATTTAAATGTTTATAGAGATAGTGGTGTAGATATTTCCATGTCAATACTGATTGCGGTGTAGATATTTATTCCCATCTTTATACAGACGGTGGTGTAGATATTTCCATATTCACACAGATGGCTGTGGAGATATTTAAATGTTTATAGAGATGGCATTGTAGATATTTCCATGTTTCTACAGATGGCGGTGTAGATATTTCCATGTTTATAGAGATAGCAGTGTAGATATCTAGATGTTTATACATACAGCGGTGTAGATATTTCCATGTTCATGCAGTAGCGGTGTAGATATTTCTATGTATATACAGATAGCGGTGTGGATATTTCCATGTTTTTACAGATGGCAGTGTAGATATTTCCATGTTTATAGAGATGGTGGAGTAGCTATTTCCTTGTTTATACAGATAGCGGTGTAGATATTTGCATGTTTATAGAGATAGCGGTGTAGATATTTCCATGTTTATACAGATAGCGGTGTAGATATTTCCATGTTTATACAGATAGCGGTGTACATATTTCCATGTTTATACAGATAGCTGTGTAGATATTTCCATGTTTATACAGATAGCGGTGTACATATTTCCATGTTGATACAGATAGCCGTGTAGATATTTCCATGTTTATACAGATAGCGTTGTAGATATTTCCATGCTTATACACTTAGCGGTGTAGGTATTTCCATGTTTATACAGATAGCGGTGTAGATATTTCCATGTTTATACAGATAGCGGTGTAGGTATTTCCATCTTTATAGTGACGGCGCTGTGGATATTTCCATGTTCAAACAGATGGCGGTGTAGAAATTTCCATGTTTAAACAGATAGCGGTGTGGACATTTCCATGTTTACACAGATACCGTTGTAGGTATTTCCATGTTTATAGAGATAGCGGTGTAGATATTTCCATGTTTATACAGATAGCTGTGAAGATATTTCCACGTTTATAAAGATAGCGGTGTAGATATTTCCATGTTCATACAGACAGCGGTTTAGATATTTTCAGGTTTATACAGATAGCGGAGTAGATATTTCCATGTTTTTACAGATAGCCTTGTAGATATTTCCATGTTTATACAGATGGCGGTGTAGATATTTCCATGTTTATACAGATGGCGGTGTACGTATTTCCATGTTTATGGAGATGGCGGTCTAGATATTTTCATGTTTATGGAGATAGCGGTGTAGTTATTTCCATGTTTAGAGAGATAGCGGAGTTGATATTTCCATGTTCGTTCAGATAGCGCTGTAGACATTTACATGTTCATACAGATAGCGGTGTAGATATTTCCATGTTCATACAGATAGCATTGTAGATACTTCCATGTTCATTCAGATGGCGGAGTAGTTATTTCCATGTTTATAGAGATTGCGTTGTAGATGCCTCCATGTTTATACAGATGGCGCTGTAGATATTTTCATGTTCATGCAGATAGCGGTGTAGGTGTTTCCATGTTTATAGAGATGGCGGTGTAGATATTTTCTTGTTTATACAGATAGCGGTGAAGATATTTCCATGTTCATAGAGATTGCGGTGTAGATATATCCATGTTTATACAGATAGCAGTGTAGGTATTTCCATGTTCATACAGATAGCGGTGTAGATATTTGCATCTTTATGCAAGTGGCAGTGTAGATATTTAAATGTTCATACAGATGGCGGTGTAGATATTTCCATGATGATAGAGAGGGCGGTGTTGATGTTTCCATGTTTATACAGATGGCGGTGTACATATTTCCATGTTTATACAGATGGCGGTGTAGATAATTCCATGTTTATAGAGATGGCGGTGTAGATATTTCCATGTTTATACAGATGGCCATGTAGATATTTCCATGTTCGTACAGATGACGGTGTAGATATTTCCATGTTTACACAGATGGCAGTGTAGATATTTCCATGTATACACAGATAGCGTTGTATATATTTCTATGTTTATAGAGATAGCGGTGTAGATATTTCCATGTTTATACAGATGGCGGTGTACATATTTCCATCTTTATAGAGATGGTGTTGTAGATATTTCCATGTTCATAGAGAGGGCGGTATAGACATTTCCGTGTTTATGAAGATGGCGGTGTAGATATTTCCGTGTTTATAGAGATGGCGGTTTAGATATTTTCATGTTTATAGAGATTGCCGTGTAGATACTTCTATGTTCATACAGATGGCGCTGTAGATATTTTCATGTTCTTACAGATAGCTGTGTAGATATTTCCATGTTTATAGAGATGGCGGTGTAGATATTTCCTTGTTTATACAGATAGCGGTGTAGATATTTCCATGTTTACAGAGGTAGCGGTGTAGATATTTCCATGTTTATGCAGATAGCGGTGTAGATATTTAAATGTTTATAGAGATAGAGGTGTAGATATTTCCATGTCAATACTGATTGCGGTGTAGATATTTATTCCCATCTTTATACAGACGGTGGTGTAGATATTTCCATATTCACACAGATGGCTGTGGAGATATTTAAATGTTTATAGAGATGGCAGTGTAGATATTTCCATGTTTCTACAGATGGCGGTGTAGATATTTCCATGTTTATAGAGATAGCAGTGTAGATATCTAGATGTTTATACATACAGCGGTGTAGATATTTCCATGTTCATGCAGTAGCGGTGTAGATATTTCTATGTATATACAGATAGCGGTGTGGATATTTCCATGTTTTTACAGATGGCAGTGTAGATATTTCCATGTTTATAAAGATGGTGGAGTAGCTATTTCCTTGTTTATACAGATAGCGGTGTAGATATTTGCATGTTTATAGAGATAGCGGTGTAGATATTTCCATGTTCATACAGATAGCGGTGTAGATTTTCCATGTTCCCACAGATGGCGGTGTAGATATTTCAATGTTTATACAGGTAGTAGTGTAGATATCTCCATGTTTATAGAGATAGCGGTGTAGACACTTCCCTGTTTTTCAGATAGCAGAGTAGATATTTCCATGTTTATACAGATAGCGGTGTAGATATTTCCATGTTTATACAGAGAGCGGTGTAGATATTTCCATGTTTATACTGATAGCGTAGATATTTCCAAGCTTATACACTTAGCGGTGTAGATATTTCCATGTTTATACAGATAGTGGTGTAGGTATTTCCATTTTTATAGTGATGGCGCTGTGGATATTTCCATGTTCAAACAGATGGCGCTGTAGAAATTTCCATGTTTACGCAGATAGCGGTGTAGACATTTCCATGTTTACACAGATACCGTTGTAGATATTTCCATGTTTATAGAGATAGCGGTGTAGATATTTCCATGTTTATACAGATAGCTGTGAAGATATTTCCATGTTTATAAAGATAGCGGTGTAGATATTTCCATGTTCATACAGATAGCGGTTTAGGTATTTTCATGTTTATAGAGATAGCTGTGTAGATATTTCCATGTTTTTACAGATATCCTTGTAGATATTTCCATCTTTATACAGATGGCGGTGTAGATATTTCCATGTTTATACAGATGGCGGTGTAGGTATTTCCATGTTTATGGAGATGGCGGTCTAGATACTTTCATGTTTAAGGAGATAGCGGTGTAGTTATTTCCATATTTAGAGAGATAGCGGAGTTGATATTTCCATGTTCTTTCAGATCGCGGTGTAGATATTTCCATGTTCATACAGATAGCGGTGTAGATACTTCCATGTTCATTCAGATGGCGGAGTAGTTATTGCCATGTTTATAGAGATAGCGTTGAAGATGCCTCTATGTTTATACAGATGGCGCTGTAGATATATTCAATTTCATACGGATAACGGTGTAGGTATTTCCATGTTTATAGAGATGGCGTTGTAGATATTTCCTTGTTTATACAGATAGCGGTGAAGATATTTCCATGTTCATAGAGATAGCGGTGTAGATATTTCCATGTTTATACAGAGAGCAGTGTAGGTATTTCCATGTTCATACAGATAGCGGTGTAGATTTTTGCATCTTTATGCATTTGGCGGCGTAGATATTTAAATGTTCATACAGATGGCTGTGTAGATATTTCCATGGTTATAGAGAGGGCGGTGTTGATGTTTCCATGTTTATACAGGTAGCGGTGTAGATATTTCCATGTTTATACAGATAGCGGTGTAGATATTTCCATGTTTATACAGATAGCTGTGTAGATATTTCCATTTTTATACAGATAGCAGTGTAGATGTTTCCATGTACATACAGAGAGCGGTGTAGATATTTCCACATTTATAGAGATGGCGGTGTAGATATTTCCATGTTCAAACAGATGGCGGTGTAGATATTTCCATGTTTATAGAGATGGCGGTGTAGATATTTCCATGTTTACACAGATAGCGGTGTAGATATTTCCATGTTTACACAGATAGCGGTGTAGATATTTCCATGTTTACACAGATAGCGCTGTAGGCATTTCCATGTTTACCCAGATAGCATTGTAGTTATTCGCATGTTTATAGAGATAGTGGTGAAGTTATTTCTATGTTTATACAGATAGCGGTGAAGAGATTTCCATGTTGACACAGATAGCGGTGTGGATATTTACCTGTTTATACAGATAGCGGTGTAGATATTTCCATGTTTATACTGATAGCGGTGCAGATATTTCCATGTTTATACAGATAGCGGTGCAGATATTTCCAAGTTTGTACAGACAGCGGTGTAGATATTTCCATGTTTATACAGATAGCGGTGTAGATATTTCCATGTTTATAGAGATAGCGGTGTAGATATTTCCATGTTTATAGAGATAGCGGTGTAGATATTTACATGTTTATAGAGATGCCGGTCTATATATTTTCTCGTTTACACAGATAGCGGTGTAGATACTTCCATGTTTATAGATATAGCAGTGTAGATATTTCCAATTTTATACAGATAGCAATGGAGATATTTCCTTGTTCATGCAGATAGCGGTGTAGATATTTCCACGTTTATAGAGATGGCGGTGTAGACATTTCCGTGTTTATACAGAGAGCGGTGCAGATATTTCCATCTTAATACAGATGGCGCTGTAGATATTTCCATGTTCCTACAGATGGTGGTGTAGATATTTCCATGTTCATACAGATGGTGGTGTAGATATTTTGAAGTTTATAGAGATAGCGGTGTAGTTATTTCCTTGTTTATAGAGAAAGCTGTGTAGATATTTCCATGTATATGCAGATTGCTTTGCAGATATTTCCATGTTAATGCAGATAGCGGTGTAGATATTTCCATGTTCATCCAGATGCCAGTGTAGCTATATCCATGTTCATACAGATGGCGGTGAAGATATTTCCATGTTCATACAGATTGCGGTGTAGATACTTCCATGTTCATACAAATCACGGTGTAGATATTTCCATGTTCATAGAGATGGAGGTGTAGATATTTCTATGTTCATACAAGTGGCGGTGTAGTGATTTCCATGTTCATAGAGATGGTAGTTTAGATATTTCCATGTTTATACAGATAAAAGTGTAGTTATTGCCATGTTTATAGAGATAGCAGTATATATATTTCCATTGATATACAGATAGCTGTGTAGATATTTGCATGTTCATACAGATAGCGGTGTAGGTATTTCCATGTTCATACAGATAGCGGTGTAGATATTTCCATGCTGATACAGATGGCGGTGTAGATATTTCCATGTTTATAGAGATGGCGGTCTAGATATTTCCAAGTTTATAGAGATAGTGGTGTAGATATTTCCAAGTTTATAGAGATAGCAGTGTAGATATTTCCATGTTTATACAGATAGCGGTGTAGATATTTCCATGTTTATAGAGATGGCGGTCAAGATATTTCCTTGTTTATACAGATAGAGGTGTAGATATTTCCATGTTTATAGAGATAGCGGTGTAGAATTTCCATTTTTATGTAGATAGCAATGTACATATTTCCATGTTCATACAGATAGCGGTGTAGATATTTCCATGTTCATACAGATAGCGGTGTAGATATTTCCATGCTGATACAGATCGTGGTGTAGATATTTCCATGTTTATAGAGATGGCGGTCTAGATATTTCGACGTTTATAGAGATAGTGGTGTTGTTATTTCCAAGTTTATAGAGATAGCAGTGTAGCTATTTCCATGTTTATACAGATAGCGGTGTAGATATTTCCATGTTTATACAGATAGCGGTGTAGATATTTGCATGTTTATAGAGACGGCGGTCAAGATATTTCTTTGGTTATACTGATAGCGGTGTAGATATTTCCATATTTATAGAGATAGCGGTGTAGATATTTCCATGTTTATACAGATAGCGGTGTAGATATTTCCATGTTTATACAGATAGCTGTGCCGATATTTCCATGTTTATACAGATAGCAGTGTAGATATTTTATGTTTACGCAGATAGCGGTGTAGATATTTCCATGTTTATACTGATAGTGGTGTATATATTTCCATGTTTATAGAGATAGGGGTGTAGATATTTCCATGTTAATCCAGATTGCGGTGTACATGCTTCCATGTTCATACAGATGGCGCTGAAGATATTTCTATGTTCATACAGATGGCAGTGTGGATATTTCCATGTTCATACAAATGGCGGTGTAGTTATTTCCATGTTCATAGAGATGGCAGTGTAGATATTTCCATATTGAGATAGCGGTGTAGTTATTTCCATGTTCATAGCGATAGCAGTGTAGATATTTCCATGTATATACAGATAGCTGTGTAGATATTTCCATGTTCATACAGATAGCGGTGTAGATATTTCCATGTTCATACGGATGGCGGTGTAGTTATTTCCATATTTAAAAAGATAGCGGCATAGTTATTTCCATGTTCATAGAGATAGCGGTGTAGATATTTCCATGTATATACAGAGAGCGGTGTAGATATTTCCATGTTCATACGGATGGCGGTGTAGATATTTCCATGTTCATACAGATGGCGTTGTAGATATTTCCATGTTTATAGAGATGGCAGTGTAGATATTTCCATGTTTATACAGAGGGCGGTTTAGATATTTCCATGTATACAGAGACAGCGGTGTAGATATTTCCATGTTGATATGCATAGCTGTGTAGATATTTCCATGTTTATACAGATAGCGTTGTAGATATTTACATGTTTATAGAAATGGCTTTCTAGATATTTTATGGTTTATACAGATAGAGGTGTAGATATTTCCATGTTCATAGAGATAGCGGTTTAGATATTCCCAATTTTATACAGATAGCAGTTAGGTATTTCCATGTTCATACAGTTGGCGGTGTCGATATTTCCACGTTTATAGAGATAGCGGTGTAGATATTCCCAATTTTATACAGATAGCAGTTTAGATATTTCCATGTTCATACAGATAGCGGTGTAGATATTTCCACGTTTATAGAGATGGTGGTGTAGATATTTCCATGTTCATCCAGATGGCGTTCCAGATATTTCCATCTTTATACAGATGGTGGTGTAGATATTTCCATGTTTACACAGATAGCGGTGTGGATATCTCCATGTTTATACTGATAGCGGTGTAGATATTTCCATGTTGATGCAGATAGCGGTGCAGATATTTAAATCTTAATACAGATGGTGGTGTAGATATTTCCATGTTCCTAAAAATGGTGGTGTAGGTATTTCCATGTTCATACAGATGGTGGTGTAGATATTTCCAAGTTTATAGATAGTGGTGTAGTTATTTCCACCTTTATAGAGAAAGCTGTGTAGATATTTCCATGTATATGCAGATAGCTGTGTAGCTATTTCCAAGTTCATACAGATAGCGGTGTAGATATTTCCACGTTCATCCACATGGCGGTGTAGATATATCCATGTTCATGCAGATGGCGGTGAGGATATTTCCATGTTCGTTCAGATGGCGATGTAGATATTTCCATGTTCATACAAATGGCAGTGTAGATATTTCCATGTTCGTAGAGATGGCGGTGCAGATATTCCCATGTTCATACAGATAGCGGTGTAGTTATTTCCATGTTTATAGAGATAGCAGTGTAGATATTTTCATTGATATACAGATAGCTGTGTAGATATTTCCATGTTCATACAGATAGCGGTGTATATATTTCCATGTTCAGATAGCGGTGTAGATATTTGCATGTTCATACACATAGCGGTGTAGATATTTCCATGTTCATACAGATAGCGGTGTAGATATTTCCATGTTCATACAAATGGCGGTGTAGCGATTTCCATGTTCATAGAGATGGCGGTGTAGATATTTCCATGTTTATACGGATAGCAGTGTAGTTATTGCCATGTTTATAGAGATAGCAGTATATATATTTCCATTGATATTCAGATATCTGTGTAGATATTTGCATGTTCATACAGATAGTGGAGTAGATAGTTCCATGTTCATACAGATAGCGGTGTAGATATTTCCATGTTCATACAGATGGCGGTGTAGATATTTGCATGTTTATAGAGATGGCGGTCTAGATATTTCCAAGTTTATAGAGATAGTGGTGTAGTTATTTCCAAGTTTATAGAGATAGCGGTGTAGATATTTCCATGTTTATACAGATATCGGTTTAGATATATCCATGTTTATACAGATAGCGGTGTAGATATTTCCACGTTTATACAGATAGCGGTGTAGATATTTCCATGTTTATAGAGATAGCGGTGTAGATATTTCCATTTTCATACAGATAGCAATGTACATATTTCCATGTTCATACAGATAGGGGTGTAGATATTTCCATGTTTATAGAGATGGCAGTGTAGATATTTCCATGTTCATACAAAAGGCGGTGTAGATATTTCCATGTTTATAGAGATAGTGGTGTAGTTATTTCCTTGTTTATGAAGAAATCTGTGTAGATATTTCCATGTATATGCAGTTAGGTGTGTAGATATTTCCATGTTCATACAGATAGCGGTGTAGATATTTCCATGTTCATACCGATAGCGGTGTAGATATTTCCATGTTCCTACAGATAGCGGTGTAGATATTTCCAAGTTCATACAGGTAGCGGTGTAGATATTTCCATGTTCATACAGATGGCGGTGCAGATATTTCCATGTTTATAGAGATGGCGGTGTAGATATTTCCATGTTTATACAGATAGCGGTGTACATATTTCCATGTTTACACAGATAGCGGTGTAGATTTTTCCATGTTTATAGAGATGGCGGTCTAGATATTCCCTCGTTTATACAGATAGCGGTGTAGATATTACCATGTTCATAGAGATAGCGGTGTAGATAATTCCAATTTTATACAGATTGTAGTGGTTATTTCCATGTTCATACAGATAGCAGTGTAGATATTTCCACGTTTATCGAGATGGCAGTGTAGATATTTCCATGTTCCTACAGATGGCGGTGAAGATAATTCCATGTTCATACAGATGGCGGTGTACATATTTTGAAGTTTATAGAGATAGCGGTGAAGTTATTTCCATGATTTAGAGAAAGCTGTGTAGATATTTCCATGTATATGCAGATGGCTGTGTAGGTATTTCCATGTTCAGGCAGATAGCGGAGTAGATATTTCCATGTTCATCCAGATGCCGGTGTAGATATATCCTTGTTCTTAGAGATAGCGGTGAAGATATTTCCATGTTTAAACAGATGGCGGTGTAGATATTTCCATGTTCTTAGAGATGGCGGTGTAGATATTTCCATGTTAATACAAATGGCAGTGTAGATATTTCCATGTTCATAGAGATGTCGGTGTAGATATTTCCATGTTTATACAGATAGCAGTGTAGTTATATCCATGTTTATAGAGATAGCAGTGTAGATATTTCCATTGATATACAGATAGCTTTGTAGATATTTGCATGTTCATAGAGATAGTGGTGTAGATATTTCCATGTTTATACAGATAGCGGTGTAGATATTTCCATGTTTATACAGATATCGCTGTAGATATTTCTATGTTTCTACAGATAGCGGTGCGGATATTTGCATCTTTATACAGATGGCGGTGTAGATATTTCCATGTTCATTCAGATGGCGTGCAGCTATTTCGATGTTCATAGAGATGGCGGTGTAGATATTTCCATGTTTATACAGATAGCAGTGTAGTTATTTCCATGTTTATAGAGATAGCAGTGTAGATATTTCCATTGATATACAGATAGCTGTGTAGTTATTTGCATGTTCATACAGATAGCGGTGTAGATATTTCCATGTTTATACAGATAGCGGTGTAGATATTTCCATGTTCATACAGATAGCGGTGTAGATATTTCCATGTTAATACAGTTAGCGGTTTAGATATTTCCATGTTCATACAGATGGCATTGTAGATATTTACATGTTCATACAGATGGCGGTGTAGATATTTCCATGTTCATACAGATGGCGGTGTAGATGTTTCCATGTTCATACAGATAGCGGTGTAGATATTTCCATGTTCATACAGATAGCGGTGTAGATATTTCCATGTTCATACAGTTAGCGGTGTAGATATTTCCATGTTCATACAGATGGCAGTGCAGATATTTACATGTTCATACAGATGGCGGTGTAGATATTTCCATGTTCGTACGGATGGCAGTGTAGATATTTCCATGTTCATACAGGTGGCGGTGTAGATATTTCCATGTTTATACAGATAGCGGTGAAGATATTTCCATGTTTATACAGATAGCGGTGTAGATATTTCCATGTTTATAGAGATAGTGGTGTAGATAATTTCAAGTTTATACAGAGAGCCGTGTAGATATTTCCAAGTTCATACAGATAGCGGTGTAGATATTTCCACGTTTATAGAGATGGCGTTGCAGATATTTCCATGTTCATACAGTGGACGGTGTAGGTATTTCCATGTTTATAGGGATGGCGGTGTAGATATTTTCATGTTTACACAGATGGCGGTGTAGATATTTCCATGTTTGCACGGATAGCGGTGTAGACATTTCCATTTTTACACAGATAGCGGTGTGGATATTTCCATGTTTATGCAGATAGCAGTGTAGATATTTCCATGTTTATACAGATAGCGGTGCGGATATTTCCATGTTTATTCAGATAGCGATGCAGATATTTCCATGTTTATACAGATAGTTGGGCAGATATTTACATGTTTATACAGATAGCGGTGTAGATGTTTCCATCTTAATACAGATGGCGGTGTAGATATGTCTATGTTCGTACAGATGGCGGTGTAGATATTTCCATGTTCATACAGATGGCGGTGTAGATATTTTGAAGTTTATAGAGATAGCGCTGTAGTTATTTCCATATTTATAGAGAAATCTGTGTAGATATTTCCATGTATATTCAGATAGCTGTGTAGATATTTCCAAGTTCATGCAGATAGCGGTGTTGAGATTTCCATGTTCATCCAAATGCCGGTGTACATATATCCATGTTCATACAAATGGCGGTGAAGATATTTCCATGTTCATACAGATGGCGGTGTAGGTATTTCCATGTTCATACAAATGGCGGTGTAGATATTTCCATGTTCATAGAGATGGCGGTGTAGATATTTCCAGATTCATACAAATGGCGGTGTAGATATTTCCATGTTCATAGAGATGGTGGTGTAGATATTTCCATCTTTATACAGATAGCAGTGTAGTTATTTCCATGTTTATAGAGATACCAGTGTGGATAATTCCATTGATATACAGATAGCTGTGTAGATATTTGCATGTTCATACAGATAGCGGTGTAGATATTTCCATGTTCATACAGATAGCGGTGTAGATATTTCCATGTTCATACAGATAGCGGTGTAGATATTTCCATGCTCATACAGAAAGCGGTATAGATATTTCCATGTTCATACAGATAGCGGTGTAGATATTTCCATGTTCATACAGTTAGCGGTGTAGATATTTCCATGTTCATACAGATGGCGGTGTAGATATTTCCATGTTCATACAGATGGCGGTGTAGATATTTCCATGTTCATACAGATGGCGGTGTAGATATTTCCATGTTCGTACGGATGGCAGTGTAGTTATTTCCATGTTCATACAGGTGGCGGTGTAGATATTTCCGTGTTTATACAGATAGCAGTGTAGTTATTTCCATGTTTATAGAGACAGATGTGTAGATATTTCCATTGATATACAGATAGCTGTGTAGATATTTGCATGTTCATACAGATAGCGGTGTAGATATTTCCAGGTTCGTACAGATAGCGGTGAAGATATTTCCATGTTCATACAGATAGCGGTTTAGATATTTCCATGTTCATACAGATAACGGTGTAGATATTTCCATGCTCATACAGATAGGGGTGTAGATATTTCCATGTTCATACAGATAGTGTTGTAGATATTTCCATATTCATACAGATTTCGGTGTAGATATTTACATGTTCATACAGATGGCATTATAGATATTTCCATGTTCGTACAGATGGCGGTGTAGATATTTCCATGTTCATAGAGATGGCTGTGTAGGTATTTCCATGTTTATGCAGATAGCGGTATAGATATTTCCATGTTTATACAGATGGTGGTGTAGATATTTCCATGTTTATAGAGATGGCGGTCTAGATATTTCCAAGTTTACAGAGATAGTGGTGTAGTTATTTCCAAGTTTATAGAGACAGCGTTGTAGATATTTCCATGTTTATACAGATAGCGGTGAAGATATTTCCATGTTTATACAGATAGCGGTGTAGATATTTCCATGTTATACAGATAGCAGTGTAGATATTTCCATGTTTATAGAGATAGTGGTGTAGATAATTTCAATTTTATACAGAGAGCACTGTAGATATTTCCAAGTTCATACAGATAGCGGTGTAGATATTTCCACGTTTATAGAGATGGCGGTGAAGATATTTCCATGTTCATACAGAGGACGGTGTAGATAATTCCATGTTTATAGGGATGGCGGTGTAGATATTTTCATGTTTACACAGATGGCGGTGTAGATATTTCCATGTTTACATAGATAGCGGAGTAGACATTTACATGTTTACACAGATAGCGGTGTGGATATTTCCATGTTTTTGCAGATAGCAGTGTAGATATTTCCATGTTTATACAGATAGCGGTGCGGATATTTCCATGTTTATTCAGATAGCGGTGCGGATATTTGCATGTTTATACAGATAGTTGGGCAGATATTTCCATGTTTATACAGATAGCGGTGTAGATATTTCCATCTTAATACAGATGGCGGTGTAGATATGTCCATGCTCGTACAGATAGCGGTGTAGATATTTCCATGTTCATACAGATGGCGGTGTAGATATTTCGAAGTTTATAGAGATAGTGCTGTAGATATTTCCATATTTATAGAGAAATCTGTGTAGATATTTCCATGTATATTCAGATAGCTGTGTAGATATTTCCATGTTCATGCAGATAGCGGTGTAGATATTTCCATGTTCATCCAGATGCCGGTGTACATATATCCATGTTCATACAGATGGCGGTGAAGATATTTCCATGTTCATACAGATGGCGCTGTAGGTAGTTCCATGTTCATACAAATGGCGGTGTAGTTACTTCCATGTTCATAGAGATGGTGGTGTAGATATTTCCAGGTTCATACAAATGGCGGTGTAGATATTTCGATGTTCATAGAGATGGCGGTGTAGATATTTCCATGTTCGTACGGATGGCAGTGTAGATATTTCCATGTTCATAAAGGTGGCGGTGTAGATATTTCCATGTTTATACAGATAGCGGTGAAGATATTTCCATGTTTATACAGATAGCGGTGTTGATATTTCCATGTTTATACAGATAGCAGTGTTGATATTTCCATGTTTATAGAGATAGTGGTGTAGATAATTTCAATTTTATACAGAGAGCACTGTAGTTATTTCCAAGTTCATACAGATAGCGGTGTAGATATTTCCACGTTTATAGAGATGGTGGTGTAGATATTTCCATGTTCATACAGATGGCGGTGTAGATATTTCCATGTTTATAGGGATGGCGGTGTAGATATTTTCATGTTTACACAGATGGCGGTGTAGATATTTCCATGTTTACACAGATAGCGGTGTAGACATTTCCATGTTTACACAGATAGCGGTGTGGATATTTCCATGTTTTTGCAGATAGCAGTGTAGATATTTCCATGTTTATTCAGATAGCGGTGCGGATATTTCCATGTTTATACAGATAGTTGGGCAGATATTTCCATGTTTATACAGATAGCGGTGTAGATATTTCCATCTTAATACAGATGGCGGTGTAGATATGTCCATGTTTGTACAGATGGCGGTGTAGATATTTCCATGTTCATACAGATGGTGGTGTAGATATTTCGAAGTTTATAGAGATAGCGCTGTAGTTATTTCCATATTTATAGAGAAATCTGTGTAGATATTTCCATGTATATTCAGATAGCTGTGCAGATATTTCCATGTTCATGCAGATAGCGGTATAGATATTTCCATGTTCATCCAGATGCTGGTGCACATATATCCATGTTCATACAGATGGCGGTGAAAATATTTCCATGTTCATACAGATGGCGGTGTAGATATTTCCATGTTCATACAAATGGCTGTGTAGATATTTCCACGTACATAGAGATGGCGGTGTAGATATTTCCATGTTCATACAAATGGCGGTGTAGATATTTCCATGTTCATAGAGATGGCGGTGTAGATATTTCCATGTTTATACAGATAGCAGTGTAGTTATTTCCATGTTTGTAGAGATAGCAGTGTAGATATTTCATTGATATACAGATAGCTGTGTAGATATTTGCATGTTCATACAGATAGCGGTCTAGATATTTTCATGTTCATACAGATAGCGCTGTAGATATTTCCATGTTCATACAGATAGCGGTTTAGATATTTCCATGTTCATACAGATAGCGGTGTAGATATTTCCATGTTCATACAGATAGCGGTGTAGATATTTCCATGTTCAGTTAGCGGTGTAGATATTTCCATGTTCATACAGATGGCGGTGTAGATATTTACATGTTCATACAGATGGCGGTGTAGATATTTCCATGTTCATACAGATGGCGGTGTAGATATTTCCATGTTCATACAGATAGCGGTGTAGATATTTCCATGTTCATACAGATAGAGGTGTAGATATTTCCATGTTCATACCAATAGCGGTGCACATATATCCATGTTCATACCGATGGCAGTGAAGATATTTCCATGTTCATACAGATGGCGGTGTAGATAATTCCATGTTCATACAAATGGCTGTGTAGATATTTACATGTTCATAGAGTTGGCAGTGTAGATATTTCCATGTTCATACAAATGGCGGTGTAGATATTTCCATGTTCATAGAGATGGCGGTGTAGATATTTCCATGTTTATACAGATAGCAGTGTACTTATTTCCAAGTTTATAGAGATAGCAGTGTAGATATTTCCATTGATATACAGATAGCTGTGTAGATATTTGCATGTTCATACAGATGGCGGTGTAGATATTTACATGTTCATACAGATGGCGGTGTAGATATTTCCATGTTCATACAGATGGCGGTGTAGATATTTCCATGTTCATACAGATAGCGGTGTAGATATTTCCTTGTTCATACCTATAGCGGTGTAGATATTTCCATGTTCATACAGTTAGCGATGTAGATATTTCCATGTTCATACAGATTGCGGTGTGGATATTTCGAAGTTTATAGAGATAGCGCTGTAGATATTTCCATACTTATAGAGAAATCTGTGTAGATATTCCCATGTATATTCAGATAGCTGTGTAGATATTTCCATGTTCATGCAGATAGCGGTGTAGATATTTCCATGTTCATCCACATGCCGGTGTACATATATCCATGTTCATACAGAAGGCGATGAAGATATTTCCATGTTCATACAGATGGCGGTGTAGATATTTCCATGTTCATACAAATGGCGTTGTAGATATTTCCCTGTTCTTAGAGGTGGCGGTGTAGATATTTCCATGTTTACAGAGATAGTTGTGTAGTTATTTCCAAGTTTATAGAGACAGCGTTGTAGATATTTCCATGTTTATACAGATAGCGGTGAAGATATTTCCATGTTTATACAGATAGCGGTGTAGATATTTCTATGTTTATACAGATAGCAGCGTAGATATTTCCATGTTTATGGAGATAGTGGTGTAGATAATTTCAATTTTATACAGATAGCAGTGTAGATATTTCCAAGTTCATACAGATAGCGATGTAGATATTTCCACGTTTATAGAGATGGCGGTGTAGATATTTCCATGTACATACAGATGGCGGTGTAGATATTTACATGTTCATACATATGGCGGTGTAGATATTTCCATGTTCGTACGGATGGCAGTGTAGATATTTCCATGTTCATACAGGTGGCGGAGTAGTTATTTCCATGTTTATACAGATAGCGGTGAAGATATTTCCCTGTTCATAGAGATAGCGGTGTAGATATTTCCATGTTCATACAAATAGAGGTGTAGATATTTCCATGTTCATAGAGATGGCGGTGTAGATATTTCCATGTTTATACAGATAGCAGCGTAGTTATTTCCATGTTTATAGAGATAGCAGTGTAGATATTTCCATTGATATACAGATAAATGTGTAGATATTTGCATGTTCATACAGATAGCGGTGTGGATATTTGCATGTTCATACAGATAGCGGTGTGGATATTTCCATGTTCATACAGATAGCCGTGTAGATATTTCCATGTTCATACAGATAGCGGTGTACATATTTCCGTGTTCATACAGATAGCGGTGTAGATATTTCCATGTTCATACAGTTAGCTGTGTAGATATTTCCATGTTCATACAGATGGCGGTGTAGATATTTACATGTTCATACAGATGGCGGTGTAGATATTTCCACGTTCATACGGATGGCAGTGTAGATATTTCCATGTTCATACAGGTGGCGCTGTAGATATTTCCATGTTTATATAGATAATGGTGAAGATATTTCCATGTTTATACAGATAGCGGTGTTGATATTTGCATGTTTATACAGATAGCAGTGTAGATATTTCCATGTTTATAGAGATAGTGGTGTAGATAATTTCAATTTTATACAGAGAGCAGTGTAGATATTTCCAAGTTCATACAGATAGCGGTGTAGATATTTCCACGTTTATAGAGATGGCGGTGTAGATATTTCCATGTTCATACAGATGGCGGTGTAGATATTTACATGTTCATACAGTTGGCGGTGTAGGTATTTCCATGTTCGTATGGATGGCAGTGTAGATATTTCCATGTTCATACAGGTGGCGGTGTAGATATTTCCATGTTTATACAGACAGCGGTGAAGATATTTCCCTGTTCATAGAGATTGTGGTGTAGATATTTCCATGTTCATACAAATAGCGGTGTAGATATTTCCATGTTCATAGAGATGGCGGTGTAGATATTTCCATGTTTATACAGATAGCAGCGTAGTTATTTCCATGTTTATAGAGATAGCAGTGTAGATATTTCCACTGATATACAGATAGATGTGTAGATATTTGCATGTTCATACAGATAGCGGTGTGGATATTTCCATGTTCATACAGATAGCGGTGTAGATATTTCCATGTTCATTCAGATAGCGGTGTAGATATTTCCATGTTCATACAGATAGCGGTGTAGATATTTCCATGTTCATACAGTTAGCTGTGTAGATATTTCCATGTTAATACAGATGGCGGTGTAGATATTTACATGTTCATACAGATGGCGGTGTAGATATTTCCATGTTCATACGGATGGCAGTGTAGATATTTCCATGTTCATACAGGTGGGGGTGTAGATATTTCCATGTTTATACAGATAGCGGTGAAGATATTTCCATGTTTATACAGATAGCGGTGTTGATATTTCCATGTTTATACAGATAGCAGTGTTGATATTTCCATGTTTATAGAGATAGTGGTGTAGATAATTTCAATTTTATACAGAGAGCACTGTAGATATTTCCAAGTTCATACAGATAGTGGTGTAGATATTTCCACGTTTATAGAGATGGCGGTGTAGATATTTCCATGTTCATACAGATGGCGGTGTAGATATTTCCATGTTTATAGGGATGGCGGTGTAGATATTTTCATGTTTACACAGATGGCGGTGTAGATATTTCCATGTTTACACAGATAGCGGTGTAGACATTTCCATGTTTACACAGATAGCGGTGTGGATATTTCCATGTTTTTGCAGATAGCAGTGTAGATATTTCCATGTTTATTCAGATAGCGGTGCGGATATTTCCATGTTTATACAGATAGTTGGGCAGATATTTCCATGTTTATACAGATAGCGGTGTAGATATTTCCATCTTAATACAGATGGCGGTGTAGATATGTCCATGTTTGTACAGATGGCGGTGTAGATATTTCCAAGTTCATACAGATAGCGGTGTAGATATTTCCACGTTTATAGAGATGGCGGTGAAGATATTTCCATGTTCATACAGATGGCGGTGTAGATATTTCCATGTTTATAGGGATGGTGGTGTAGATATTTTCATGTTCATAGAGATGGCGGTGTAGATATTTCCATGATTACACAGATAGCGGTGTAGACATTTCCATGTTTACACAGATAGCGGGGTGGATATTTCCATGTTTTTGCAGATAGCAGTGTAGATATTTCCATGTTAATACAGATAGCGGTGCGGATATTTCCATATTTATACAGATAGTTGGGCAGATATTTCCATGTTTATACAGATAGCGTTGTAGATATTTCCATCTTAATACAGATGGCGGTGTAGATATGTCCATGTTTGTACAGATGGCGGTGTAGATATTTCCATGTTCATACAGATGGCGGTGTAGATATTTCGAAGTTTATAGAGATAGCGCTGTAGTTATTTCCATATTTATAGAGAAATCTGTGTAGATATTTCCATGTATATTCAGATAGCTGTGTAGATATTTCCATGTTCATGCAGATAGCGGTGTAGATATTTCCATGTTCATCCAGACGCCGTTGCAGATATATCCATATTCATACAGATGGTGGTGAAGATATTTCCATGTTCATACAGATGGCGTTGTAGATATTTCCATGTTCATACAAATGGCTGTGTAGATATTTACATGTTCATAGAGATGGCGGTGTAGATATTTCCATGTTCATACACATGGCGGTGTAGATATTTCCATGTTCATAGAGATGGTGGTGTAGATATTTCCATGTTTGTACAGACAGCAGTGTACTTATTTCCATGTTTATAGAGATAGCAGTGTAGATATTTCCATTGATATACAGATAGCTGTGTAGATATTTGCATATTCATACAGATGGCGGTGTAGATATTTCCATGTTCATACAGATGGCGGTGTAGATATTTCCATGTTCATACAGATAGCGGTGTAGATATTTCCATGTTCATACAGATAGCGGTGTAGATATTTCCATGTTCATACCAATAGCGGTGTAGATATTTTCATGTTCATAGAGTTAGCGGTGTAGATATTTCCATGTTCAAACAGATGGCGGTGTAGATATTTCGAAGTTTATACAGATAGCGCTGTAGATATTTCCATACTTATAGAAAAATCTGTGTAGATATTCCCATGTATATTCAGATAGCTGTTTAGATATTTCCATGTTCATGCAGATAGCGGTGTAGATATTTCCATGTTCATACAAATGGCGGTGTAGATATTTCCGTGTCCACAGAGATTGCGGTGTAGATATTTCCATGTTCATACAAATAGCTGTGTAGATATTTCCATGTTCATAGAGATGGCGGTGTAGATATTTCCATGTTTATACAGATAGCAGCGTAGTTATTTCCATGTTTATAGAGATAGCAGTGTAGATATTTCCATTGATATACAGATAGCTGTGTAGATATTTGCATGTTCATACAGATAGCGGTGTAGATGTTTCCATGTTCATACACATAGCGGAGTAGATATTTCCATGTTCATACAGATAGCGGTGTAGATATTTCCATGTTCATAAAGATAGCGGTGTACATATTTCCATGTTCATACAGATAGCGGTGTAGATATTTCCATGTTCATACAGATAGCGGTGTAGATATTTCCATGTCCATACAGTTAGCGTTGTAGATATTTCCATGTTCATACAGATGGCGGTGTAGATATTTTCATGTTCATACAGATGGCAGTGTAGATATTTCCGTGTTCATACGGATGGCAGTGTAGATATTTCCATGTTCATACAGATATCGGTGTAGATATTTCCATGTTCATACAGATAGCGGTGTAGATATTTCCATGTTCATACAGATAGCGGAGTAGATATTTCCATGTTCATGCAGATAGCGGTGTAGATATTTCCATGTTCATACCAATAGCGGTGTAGATATTTCCATGTCCATACAGTTAGCGTTGTAGATATTTCCATGATCATACAGATGGCGGTGTAGATATTTTCATGTTCATACAGATGTCAGTGTAGATATTTCCGTGTTCATACGGATGGCAGTGTAGATATTTCCATGTTCATACAGATGTCGGTGTAGATATTTCCATGTTTATACAGATAGCATTGTAGTTATTTCCATGTTTATAGAGATAGCAGTGTAGATATTTCCATTGATATACAAATACCTGTGTAGATATTTGCATGTTCATACAGATAGCGGTGTAGATATTTCCATGTTCGTACAGATAGCGGTGTAGATATTTCCAAGTTTGTACAGATAGCGGTGTAGATATTTCCATGTTCATACAGTTAGCGGTGTAGATATTTCCATGTTCATACAGATGGCGGTGTAGATATTTACATGTTCATACAGATGGCGGTGTAGATATTTCCATGTTCATACAGATGGCGGTATAGATATTTCCATGTTCATAGAGATGGCGGTGTAGATATTTCCATGTTTATGCAGATAGCGGTGTAGATATTTCCATGTTTATACAGATGGTGGTGTAGATATATCCATGTTTATAGAGATGGTGGTCTAGATATTTCCATGTTTATACAGATAGCGGTGAAGATATTTCCATGTTTACACAGATAGTGGTGTAGATATTTCCATGTTTATACAGATAGCAGTGTAGATGTTTCCATGTTTATAGAGATCGTGGTGTAGATAATTTCAATTTTATACTGAGAGCAGTGTAGATATTTCCAAAGTTCATGCAGATAGCGATGTAGATATTTCCACGTTTATAGAGATGGTGGTGTAGATATTTCCATGTTCATAGAGATGGCGGTGTAGATATTTCCATGTTCATACAAATGGCGGTGTAGATATTTCCATGTTCATAGAGGCGGCGGTGTAGATATTTCCATGTTTATACAGATAGCAGTGTAGTAATTTCCATGTTTATAGAGATAGCAGTGTAGATATTTCCATTGATATACAGATAGCTGTGTAGATATTTGCATGTTCATACAGATAGCGGTGTAGATATTTCCATGTTCATACAGATAGCGGTGTAGATATTTCCATGTTCATACAGATAGCGGTGTAGATATTTCCATGTTCATAAAGATGGCGGTTTAGATATTTACATGTTCATAGAGATGGCGGTGTAGATATTTCCATGTTCGTACGGATGGCTGTGTAGATATTTCCTTGTTCATACAGATGGCAGTGTGGATATTTCCATGTTTATACAGATAGCAGTGTAGTTATTTCCTTGTTTATAGAGATAGCAGTTTAGATATTTCCATTGATATACAGATAGCTGTGTAGATATGTGCATGTTCATACAGATAGCGGTGTAGATATTTCCATGTTCGTACAGTTAGCGGTGTAGATATTTCCATGTTCATACAGATGGCTGTGTAGATATTTACATGTTCATACAGATGGCGGTGTAGATATTTCCATGTTCGTAGAGATGGCCGTGTAGATATTTCCATGTTCGTAGAGATGGCGGTGTAGGTATTTCCATGTTTATGCAGATAGCGGTATAGATATTTCCATGTTTATACAGATGGTGGTGTAGATATTTCCATGTTTATAGAGATGGCGGTGTAGATATTTCCATGTTTATAGAGATAGTGGTGTAGTTATTTCCAAGTTTATAGACACAGCGTTGTAGATATTTCCATGTTTATACAGATAGCGGTGAAGTTATTTCCATGTTTATACAGGTAGCGGTGTAGATATTTTCATGTTTATACAGATAACAGTGTATATGTTTCCACGTTTTTAGAGATAGTGGTGTAGATAATTTCAATTTTATACAGATAGCAGTGTAGATGTTTTCAAGTTCATACTGATAGCGGTGTAGATATTTCCACGTTAATAGAGATGGCGGTGTAGATATTTCCATGTTCATACAGATGGCGATGTAGATATTTCCATGTTTATAGAGATGGCGGTGAAGATATTTCCATGTTTAAACAGATGGCGGTGTAGATATTTCCTTGTTTACACAGATAGCGGTGTGGATATTTCCATGTTTATGCAGATAGCGGTGTAGATATTTCCATGTTTATACAGATAGCGGTGCGGATATTTCCATGTTTATACAGGTAGTTGGGCAGATATTTCCATGTTTATACAGATAGCGGTGTAGATATTTCCATCTTAATACAGATGGCCGTGTAGATATGTCCATTTTCGTACAGATGGCTGTGTAGATATTTCCATGTTCATACAGATGGCGGTGTAGATATTTCGAGGTTTATAGAGATAGCACTGTAGTTATTTCCATATTTATAAAGAAATCTCTGTAGATATTTCCATGTATATGCAGATAGCTGTGTAGATATTTCCATGTTCATGCAGATAGCGGTGTAGATATTTCCTTGTTCATCCAGATGCTGGTGTAGGTATATCCGTGCTCAAACAGATGGCGGTGAAGATATTTCCATGTTCATACTTATGGCGGTGTAGATATTTCCATGTTCATAGAGATTGCGGTGTAGATATTTCCATGTTTGTACAGATAGCAATATAGTTATTTCCATGTTGATAGAGATACCAGTGTGGATATTTCCATTGATATACAGATAGCTGTGTAGATATTTGCATGTTCATACAGATAGCGGTGTAGACATTTCCATGTTCATACAGATAGCGGTGTAGATCTTTCCATGTTCATACAGATAGCGGTGTAGATATTTCCATGTTCATACAGATAGCGGTGTAGATATTTCCATGTTCATACAGTTAGCGGTGTGGATATTTCCATGTTCCAACAGATGGCCGTGTAGATATTTACATGTTCATACAGATTGCGGTGTAG
Source organism: Gorilla gorilla gorilla (assembly GCF_029281585.2). Taxonomy (NCBI): domain Eukaryota; kingdom Metazoa; phylum Chordata; class Mammalia; order Primates; family Hominidae; genus Gorilla; species Gorilla gorilla. The sequence goes on along the minus strand of NC_073234.2, from coordinate 10,731,389 downwards.
ATATTTCCATGTGCATACAGATAGCAGAGTAGTTATTTCCATGTTCATACAGATAGCGGTGTAAATATTTCAATGTTCATACAGATAGCGGTGAAGATTTTTCCATGTTCATACCAATAGCGGTGTAGACATTTCCATGTTCATACATTTAGCGGTGTAGATATTTCCATGTTCATGCAGATGGCGGTGAAGATATTTACATGTTCATACAGATGGCGGTGTAGATATTTCCATGTTTGTACGGATGGCAGTGTAGATATTTCCATGTTCATACAGGTGGCGGTGTAGATATTTCCATATTTATACAGATAGCAGTGTAGTTATTTCCATGTTCATAGAGATAGCAGTGTAGATATTTCCATTGATATGCAGATAGCTGTGTAGATATTTGCATGTTCATACAGATAGCGGTGTAGATATTTCCATGTTCATACAGATAGCGGTGTAGATATTTCCATGTTCATACAGATAATGGAGAAGATATTTCCATGTTGATACAGATAGCGGTGTAGATATTTCCATGTTCATACAGTTAGCGGTGTAGATATTTCCATGTTCATACAGATGGCGGTGTAGTTATTTACATGTTCATACAGATGGCAGTATAGATATTTCCATGTTCGTACAGATGGCAGTGTAGATATTTCCATGTTCCTAGAGATGGCGGTGTAGATATTTCCATGTTTATGCAGATAGCGGTATAGATATTTCCATGTTTATACAGATGGTGGTGTAGATATTTCCATGTTTATAGAGATGGCGGTCTAGATATTTCCATGTTTACAGAGATAGTGGTGTAGTTATTTCCAAGTTTATAGAGACAGCGTTGTAGATATTTCCATGTTTATACAGGTAGCGGTGAAGATATTTCCATGTTTATACAGATAGCGGTGTAGATATTTCCATGTTTATACAGATAGCAGTGTAGATATTTCCATGTTTATAGAGATAGTGGTGTAGATAATTTCAATTTTATACAGAGAGCAGTGTAGTTATTTCCAAGTTAATACAGATATCGGTGTAGATATTTCCACGTTTATAGAGATGGCGGTGTAGATATTTCCATGTTCATACAGAGGACGGTGTAGATATTTCCATGTTTAAAGGGATGGCGGTGTAGATATTTTCATGTTTACACAGATGGCGGTGTAGATATTTCCATGTTTACACAGATAGCGGTGTAGACATTTCCATGTTTACACAGACAGTGGTGTGGATATTTCTATTTTTACACAGATAGCGGTGTGGATATTTCCACGTTTATGCAGATAGCATTGTAGATATTTCCATGTTTATACTGATAGCGGTGCGGATATTTCCATGTTTATTGAGATAGCGGTGCAGATATTTCCACGTTTATACAGATTGTTGGGGAGATATTTCCATGTTTATACAGATTGCGGTGTAGATATTTCCATCTTAATACAGATGGGGGTGTAGATATGTCCATGTTTGTACAGATGGCGGTGTAGATATTTCCATGTTCATACGGATGGCGGTGTAGATATTTTGAAGTTTATAGAGATAGCGCAGTAGTTATTTCCATATTTATATGTTATATGGAAATATATATTTATATTTCCATATTTATATGTTATATATTTATATGTTCATGCAGATAGCGGTGTAGATATTTCCATGTTCATACCAATAGCGGTGTAGATATTTCCATGTCCATACAGTTAGCGTTGTAGATGTTTCCATGTTCATACAGATGGCGGTGTAGATATTTTCATGTTCATACAGATAGCGCTGTATATATTTCCATGTTCATACAGATATCGGTGTAGATATTTCCATGTTCATACAGTTAGCGGTGTAGATATTTCCATGTTCATACAGAAGGCGGTGTAGGTATTTCCATGTTTATAGTGATGGCGGTGTAGTTATTTCCATGTTTAAACAGATAGCGGTGTAGACATTTCCATGTTTACACAGATAGCGGTGTGGATATTTCCATGTTTTTGCAGATAGCGGTGTTGATATTTCCATGTTTATACAGATAGCGGTGCGGATATTTCCATGTTTATACAGATAGTTGGGCAGATATTTCCATGTTTATACAGATAGCGGTGTAGATATTTCCATTTTAATACAGATGGCGGTGTAGATATGTCCATGTTCGTACATATTTCGGTGTAGATATTTCCATGTTCATTAAGATGGCGGTGTAGGTATTTCGAAGTTTATAGAGATAGCGCTGTAGTTATTTTCATATTTATAGAGAAATCTGTGTAGGTATTTCTATGTTTACGGAGATAGCTGTGTAGATGTTTCCATGTTCATGCAGATAGCGCTGTAGATATTTCCATGTTCATGCAGATGCCGGTGTAGATAAATCCATGTTCATACAGATGGCGTTGTAGATATTTCCATGTTCATAGAGATGGCGTTGTAGATATTTCCATGCTTTTACAGATAGCAGTGTAGTTATTTCCATGTTTATAGAGATAGCGGTGTACATAATTTCAATTTTATGCAGATAACTGGGTAGATATTTGCATGTTCATACAGATAGCGGTGTAGATATTTCCATGTTCATACAGATAGCAGTGTAGATATTTCCATGTTCATACAGATAGCGGTGTAGATATTTCCATGTTCATACAGATAGCGGTGTAGATATTTCCATGTTCATACCAATAGCGGTGTGGATATTTCCATGTCCATTCAGTTAGCGGTGTAGATATTTCCATGTTCATACAGATGGCGGTGTAGATATTTACATGTTCATACAGATGGCGGTGTAGATATTTCCATGTTCGTACGGATGGCATTGTAGATATTTCCATGTTCATACAGGATGCGGTGTAGATATTTCCATGTTTATGCAGATAGCAGTGTAGTTATTTCCATGTTTATAGAGATAGCAGTGTAAATATTTCCATTGATATACAGATAGCTTTGTAGATATTAGCATGTTCATACAGATAGCGGTGTAGATATTTCCATGTTCATTCAGATAGCGGTGTAGATATTTCCATGTTCATGCAGATAGCGGTGTAGATATTTCGATGTTCATACAGATAACGGTGGAGATATTTCCATGTTCATACAGATAGCGGTGTAGATATTTCCATGTTCATACAGTTAGCGGTGTAGATGTTTCCATGTTCATAGAGATGGCGGTGTAGATATTTACTTGTTCATACAGAAAGCGGTGTAGATATTTCCATGTTCATACAGATAGCGGTGTAGATATTTCCATGTTCATAGAGATGGCTGTGTAGATATTTCCATGTTTATGCAGATAGCGGTATAGATATTTCCATGTTTATACAGATGGTGGTGTAGATATTTCCATGTTTATGGAGATGGCGGTCTAGATATTTCCATGTTTACAGAGATAGTGGTGTAGTTATTTCCAAGTTTATAGAGACAGCGCTGTAGATATTTCCATGTTTATACAGATAGCGGTGAAGATATTTCCATGTTTATACAGATAGCGGTGTAGATATTTCCATGTTTATACAGATAGCAGAGTAGATATTTCCATGTTTATAGAGATAGTGGTGTAGATAATTTCAATTTTATACCGAGAGAACTGTAGATATTTCCAAGTTCATACAGATAGCAGTGTGGATATTTCCACGTTTATAGAGATGGCGGTGTAGATATTTCCATGTTCATACAGATGGCGGTGTAGATATTTCCATGTTTATAGAGATGGCGGTGTAAATATTTTCATGTTTACACAGATGGCGGTGTAGATATTTCCATGTTTACACAGATAGCGGTGTAGACATTTCCATGTTTACAAAGATAGCGGTGTGGATATTTCCATGTTTATGCAGATAGCGGTGTAGATATTTCCATGTTTATACAGATAGCGGTGCGGATATTTCCTTGTTTATACAGATAGTTGGGCAGATATTTCCATGTTTATACAGATAGCGGTGTAGTTATTTCCATGTTTATAGAGATAGTGGTGTAGATAATTCCAATTTTATACAGATAGCAGTGTAGCTCTTTCCAAGTTCATACAGATAGCGGTGTAGATATTTCCACGTTTATAGAGATGACGGTGTAGATATTTCCATGTTCATACAGATGGCGGTGTAGATATTTCCATGTTCATACAGGTGGCGGTGTAGATATTTCCATGTTTATACAGATAGAAGTGTAGTTATTTCCATGTTTATAGAGATAGCAGTGTAGATATTTCCATTGATATACACATAGCTGTGTAGATATTTGAATGTTCATACAGATAGCGGTGTAGATATTTCCATGTTCGTACAGATAGCGGTGTAGATATTTCCATGTTCATACAGATAGCGGTGTAGATATTTCCATGTTCATACAGATAACGGTGTAGATATTTCCATGTTCATACAGATATCGGTGTAGATATTTCCATTTTCATGCAGATAGCGGTGTAGATATTTCCATGTTCATACAGATAGCGGTGCAGATATTTCCATGTTCATACAGTTAGCGGTGTAGATATTTCCATGTTCATACAGATGGTGGTGTAGATACTTACATGTTCATACAGATGGCGGTGTAGATATTTCCATGTTCGTACAGATGGCGGTGTAGATATTTCCATGTTAATAGAGATTGCGGTGTGGATATTTCCATGTTTATGCAGATAGCGGTATAGATATTTCCATGTTTATAAAGATGGTGGTGTAGATATTTCCATGTTTATAGAGATGGCGGTCTAGATATTTCTATGTTTATGGAGATAGTGGTGTAGTTGTTTCCAGGTTTATAGAGACAGCGTTGTAGACATTTCCATGTTTACACAGATAGCGGTGTAGATATTTCCATGTTTACACAGATAGCAGTGTAGACATTTCCATGTGGACACAGATAGCGGTGTGGATATTTCCATGTTTATGCAGATAGCGGTGTAGATATTTCCATGTTTATACATAGATCGGTGCGGATATTTCCATGTTTATACAGATGGGCCGATATTTCCATGTTTATACAGATAGCGGTGTGGATATTTCCATCTTAATACAGATGGCGGTATAGATATGTCCATGTTCGTACTGATGGCGGTGTAGATATTTTGAAGTTTATAGAGATAGCGCTGTAGTTATTTCCATATTTGTAGAGAAATCTGTGTAGATATTTCCATGTATATGCAGATAGCTGTGTAGATATTTCCATGTTGATGCAGACAGCGGTGTAGATATTTCCATGTTCATCCAGATGCCGGTGTAGATATATCCATGTTCATACAGATGGCGGTGAAGATATATCCATGTTCATAAAGATTGTGGTGTAGATATTTCCATGTTCATACAAATGGCGGTGTAGATATTTCCATGTTCATAGAGATGGGGGTGTAGATATTTCCATGTTCTTACAAATCACGGTGTAGATATTTCCATGTTCAAAGAGATGGCGGTGTAGATATTTCCATGTTTATACAGATAGGAGTGTAGTTATTTCCATGTTTATAGAGATAATGGTGTAGATAATTTCAATTTCATACAGATAGCTGTGTAGATATTTGCATGTTCATACAGATAGCGGTGTAGATATTTCCATGTTCATACAGATAGCGATGTAGATATTTCCATGTTCATACAGATAGCGGTGTAGATGTTTCCATGTTCATGCAGATAGCGGTGTAGATATTTCTATGTTCATACCAATAGTGGTGTAGATATTTCCATGACCATACACTTAGCGGTGTAGATATTTCCATGTTCATACAGATGGCGGTGTAGATATTTACATGTTCATACAGATGGCAGTGTAGATATTTCCATGTTCGTAGGGATGGCAGTGTAGATATTTCCATGTTCATACAGGTGGCGGGGTAGATATTTCCATGTTTATACAGATAGCAGTGTAGTTATTTCCATGTTTATAGAGATAGCAGTGTAGATATTTCCATGGATATACATATAGCTGTGTAGATATTTGCATGTTCATGCAGATAGCGGTGTAGATATTTCCATGTTCATAGAGATGGCGGTGTAGATATTTCCATGTTTATGCAGATAGCGGTATAGATAGTTCCATGTTTATACAGATGGTGGTGTAGATATTTCGATGTTTATAGAGATGGCGGTCTAGATATTTCCATGTTTATACAGATAGCAGTGTAGATATTTCCATGTTTATAGAGATAGCGGTGTGGATAATTTCAATTTTATACTGAGAGCAGTGTAGATATTTCCAAGTTCGCACAGATAGCGATATAGGTATTTCCACGTTTATAGAGATGGCGGTGTAGATATTTCCATGTTCATGTAGATGGCGGTGTAGATATTTCCATCTTCAAACAAATGGCGGTGTAGATATTTCCATGTTCATAGAGATGGCGGTGTAGATACTTCCATGTTCATGCAAATGGCGGGGTAGATATTTCCACGTTCATAGAGATGGCGGTGTAGATATTTCCATGTTCATAGAGATGGCGGTGTAGATATTTCCATGTTCATGCAAATGGCGGGGTAGATATTTCCACGTTCATAGAGATGGCGGTGTAGATATTTCCATGTTCATAGAGATGTCGGTGTAGATATTTCCATGTTTATACAGATAGCAGTGTAGTAATTTCCATGTTTATAGAGATAGCAGTGTAGATATTTCCACTGATATACAGATAGATGTGTAGATATTTGCATGTTCATACAGATAGCGGTGTAGATATTTCCATGTTTATACAGATAGCTGTGTAGATATTTCCATGTTTATACAGATAGCAGTGTAGATATTTCCAAGTTCATACAGATAGCGGTGTAGATATTTCCACGTTTATAGAGATGGCGGTGTAGATATTTCCATGTTCATCCAGATGGCGGTGTAGATATTTCCATGTTTAGAGAGATGGCGGTGTAGATATTTTCATGTTTACACAGATGGCGGTGTAGATATTTCCATGTTTACACAGATAGCGGTGTAGATATTTCCATGTTCCTACAGATAGCGGTGTAGATATTTCCATGTTCATCCAGATGGCTGTGTAGATACTTCCATGTTCATACAGATAGCGGTGTGGATATTTCCATGTTTATGCAGATAGCGGTGTAGATATTTCCATGTTTATACAGATAGCGGTGCGGATATTTCCATGTTTATACAGATAGTTGGGCAGATATTTCCATGTTTATACAGATAGCGGTGTAGATATTTCCATCTTAATACAGATGGCGGTGTAGATATTTCCATGTTCCTACAGATGGCGGAGTAGATATTTCCATGTTCATACAGATGGCGGTGTAGATATTTCCACATTTTTAGAGATAGCGGTGTACTTATTTCCATGTTTACACAGATAGCGGTGTAGATATTTCCATGTTGACACACATAGTGGTGTAGACATTTCCATGTTTACACAGATAGCGTAGTTATTTACATGTTTATAGTGATAGCAGTGTAGTTATTTCCATGTTTATACGGATAGCGTTGAAGATATTTCCATGTTGGCACAGATAGCGGTGTGGATATTTCCATGTTTATGTGGATATCGGTGCAGATATTTCCATGTTTATACAGATAGCGGTGTAGATATTTCCATCTTAATACAGATGGCGGTGTAGATATTTCCATATTCATCAAGATGCCGGTGTAGATATATCCGTGTTCATACAGATGGCGGTGAAGATATTTCCATGTTTATACACATGGCGGTGAAGATATTTCCATGTTCATACAGATGGCGGTGTAGATATTTCAGTGTTCATACAAATAGCGGTGTAGATATTTCCATGTTCATAGAGATGGCGGTGTAGATACTTCCATTTCATACAAGTGGCGGTGTAGATATTACCATGTTCATAGAGATAGCGGTGTAGATATTTCCATGTTTATACAGATAGCAGTGTAGATATTTCCATGTTTATAGAGATAGCAGTGTAGATATTTCCATTGATATACAGATAGCTGTGTAGATATTTTCATGGTCATACAGATAGCGGTGTAGATATTTCAATGTTCATAGAGAGAGCGGTGTAGATATTTCCAGGATCATACAAACAGCGGTGTAGATATTTCCATGTTCATACAGATAGCGGTGTAGATATTTCCATGTTCATACAGATAGCGCTGTTGATATTTCCATGTCCATACAGATTTCGGTGTAGTTATTTCCACGTTTATAGAGATGGCGGCGTAGATATTTCTATGTTTATACAGAGGGCGGTTTAGATATTTCCATGTTTACACACATAGCGGTGTAGATATTTCCATGTTGATACACATAGCGGTGTAGGTATTTCCAAGTTTATAGAGATAGCAGTGTAGATATTTCCACGTTTATAGAGACAGCGTTGTAGATATTTCCATGTTTATACAGATAGCGGTATAGACATTTCCATGTGTATACACTTGGCCGTGTAGTTATTTCCATGTTTATAGAGATGGCAGTGTAGATATATCCATGTTCAAATGGTGGTGTAGATATTTCCATGTTTATAGAGATAGCGGTGTAGTTATTTCCTTGTTTATAGAGAAAGCTGTGTAGCTATTTCCATGTATATGCAGTTTGCGGTGTAGATATTTCCATGTTCATACAGATGGCGGTGTAGATATTTCCATGTTCATACAGATGGCGGTGTACATATTTCCATGTTCATGCAGATGGCGGTGAAGATATTTCCGTGTTCATACAAATGGCGGTGTAGATATTTCCATGTTCATAGAGATGGCGGTGTAGTTGTTTCCATGTTTATACAGACAGCGGTGTAGTTATTTCCGTGTTTATAGAGATAGCAGTGTAGATATTTCTATTTATATACTGATAGCTGTGTATATATTTCCATGTTCATACAGAGAGCGGTGTAGAAATTTCCATGTTCCTACAGATAGCGGTGTACATATTTCCATGTTCATATAGATTGCGGTGAAGATATTTCCATGTTCATCCAGATTGCGGTGAAGATATTTCCATGTTCATACAGATGGCGGTGAAGATATTTCCATGTTCATACAGATGGCGTTGTAGATAATTCCGTGTTTATAGAGATGGACGTGTAGGTATTTCCATGTTTATACAGATGGCGGTGCAGAGATTTCCATGTTCATAGAGATGGCGGTGTAGATATTTCCATGCTCATACAAATGGCGGTGTAGATATTTCCATGTTCATAGAGATGGCGCTGTAGATGTTTCCATGTTTATACAGATAGCAGTGTAGTTATTTCCATGGTTATGGAGATAGCAGTGTAGATATTTCCATTGATATACAGATAGCTGTGTAGATATTTGCATGTTCATACAGACAGCTGTGTAGATATTTGCATGTTCGTACGGATGGCAGTGTAGATGTTTCCATGTTCATACAGGTGGCGGTGTAGATATTTCCAAGTTTTTACAGGTAGCAGTGTAGTTATTTCCATGTTTATAGAGATATCAGTGTAGATATTTCCGTTGATATACAGAGAGGTTTGTAGATATTTGAATGTTCATACAGATAGCGGTGTAGATATTTCCATGTTCATACAGATAGCGGTGTAGATGTTTCCATGCTCATACAGATAGCGGTGTAGTTATTTCCATGTTCACACAGATAGCGGTGTAGATATTTCCATGTTCATACAGTTAGCGGTGTAGATATTTCCATGTTCATATGGATGGCGGTGTAGATATTTACATGTTCATACAGATGGCGGTGTAGATACTTCCATGTTCGTACAGATGGCGGTGTAGATATTTCCATGTTCATACAGATAGCAGTGTAGATATTTCCATGTTCATAGAGATGGCAGTCTAGATATTTCCATGTTCATAGAGATAGTGGTGTAGTTATTTCCAAGTTTATAGAGACGGCGTTGTAGATATTTCCATGTTTATACAGATAGCGGTGAAGATATTTCCATGTTTATAAAGATAGCGGTGTAGATATTTCCATGTTTATAGAGATAGTGGTGTAGATAATTCCAATTTTATACAGATAGCAGTGTAGATATTTCCCAGTTCATACAGATAGCGGTGTAGATATTTCCACGTTTATACAGGTGGCGTTGTAGATATTTCCATGTTCATACAGATGGCGCTATACATATTCCCATGTTTATAGAGATGGCGGTGTAGATATTTTCATGTTTACACAGATGGCGGTGTAGATATTTCCATGTTTACACAGAAAGCGGTGTAGACATTTCCATGTTTACACAGATAGCGGTGTGGATATTTCCATGTTTATGCAGATATCGGTGAGGATATTTCCATGTTTATACAGATAGTCGGGCAGATATTTCCATGTTTATACAGATAGCAGTGTAGATATTTCCATGTTCATCCAGATGCCGGTGTAGATATATCCATGTTCATACAGATGGCGGTGAAGATATTTCCAAGTTCATACAGATGGCGGTGTAGATATTTCCATGTTGATAGAGATGGCTGTGTAGATATTTCCATGCTCATACAAATGGCGGTGTAGATATTTCCATATTCGTAGAGATGGCGGTGAAGATATTTCCATGTTTATACAGATAGCAGTGTAGTTATTTCCATGTTTATAGAGATAGCAGTGTAGATATTTCCATTGATATACAGATAGCTGTGTAGATATTTCCATGTTCATACAGATAGCGGTGTAGATATTTCCATGCTCATACAAATAGCGGTGTAGTTATTTCCATGTTCATACAGATAGTGGTGTAGATATTTCCATGTTCATACAGTTAGCGGTGTAGATATTTCCATGTTCATATGGATGGCGGTGTAGATATTTACATGTTCGTACAGATGGCGGTGTTGATATTTCCATCTTCATAGAGATGGCGGCGTCGATATGTAAATGTTTATGCAGATAGCGGTATAGGTATTTCCATGTTTATACAGATGGCGGTGTAGATATTTCCATGTTTATAGAGATGGCGGTCTAGATATTTCCATGTTTATAGAGATAGTGGTGTAGTTATTTCCAAGTTTATAGAGACGGCGTTGTAGATATTTCCAAGTTCATACAGATAGCGGTGTAGATATTTCCACGTTTATAGAGATGGCAGTGTAGATATTTCCATGTTCATGCAGATGGCGGTGTAGATATATCCATGTTTATAGAGATGGCGGTGTAGATATTTTCATGTTTACACAGATGGCGGTGTAGATATTTCCATGTTCATAGAGATGGCGGTGTAGATATTTCCATGCTCATACAGATGTTGGTGTAGATATTTCCATGTTCATAGTGATGGCGGTGTAGATATTTCCATGTTTATACAGAAAGCAGTGTAGTTATTTACATGGTTATGGAGATAGCAGTGTAGATATTTCCATTGATATACAGATAGCTGTGTAGATATTTGCATGTTCATTCAGATAGCTGTGTAGATATTTCCATGTTCATAAAGATAGCGGTGTAGATATTTCCATGTTCATACAGATAGCGGTGTAGATATTTCTATGTTCTTACAGATAGCGGTGTAGATATTTCCATGTTCATACAGATAGCGGTGTAGATATTCCCATGTTAATACAGTTAGCGGTGTAGATATTTCCATGTTCATACAGATGGCGGTGTAGATATTTACATGTTCATACAGATGGCGGTGTTGATATTTACATGTTCGTACAGATGGCAGTGTAGATATTTCCATGTTCATACAGGTGGCGGTGTAGATATTTCCATGTTTATACAGATAGCAGTGTAGTTATTTCCATGTTTATAGAGATAGCAGTGTAGATATTTCCATTGATATACAGATAGCTGTGTAGATATTTGCATGTTCATACAGATAGCGGTGTAGATATTTCCATGTTCATACAGATAGCGGTGTAGATATTTCCATGTTCATACAGTTAGCGGTGTAGATATTTCCATGTTCATACAGATGGCGGTGTAGATATTTCCATGTTCATACAGATAGCGGTGTAGATATTTCCCTGTTCATACAGAATGCGGTGTAGATATTTCCATGTTTGTACAGATAGCAGTGCGGGTATTTCCGTGTTCATACAGATAGTTTTGCAGATATTTCCAACTTTAAACAGATATCGGTGTAGATATTTCCATCTTTATACAGATGGCGGTGTAGATATGTCCATGTTCGTACAGATGGCGGTGTGGATATTTCCATGTTCATACAGATGGCGGTGTAGATATTTCGAAGTTTATAGAGAAAGCGCTGTAGTTATTTCCATATTTATAGAGAAATCTGTGTAGATATTTCCATGTATATGCCGATAGCTGTGTAGATATTTCCATGTTCATGCAGATAGCGGTGTAGATATTTCCATGTTCATCCAGATGCCGGTGTAGATATATCCATGTTCATACAGATGGCGGTGAAGTTATTTCCATGTTCATACAAATGGCGGTGTAGATATTTCCATGTTCATACAAATGGCGGTGTAGATATTTCCATGTTCATAGAGATGGCGGTGTAGATATTTCCATGCTCATACAAATGGCGATGTAAATATTTCCATGTTCATAGAGATGGCGGTGTAGATATTTCCATGTTTATACAGATGGCAGTGTAGTTATTTCCATGGTTATAGAGATAACACTGTAGATATTTCCATTGATATACAGATAGCTTTGTAGATATTTGCATTTTCATAGAGATAGCTGTGTAGGTATTTCCATGTTCATACAGATAGCGGTGTAGATATTTCAATGTTCATACAGATAGCGGTGTAGATATTTCCATGTTCATACAGATAGCGGTGTAGATATTTCCATGTTCATACAGATAACGGTGTAGATATTTCCATGTTCATACAGGTGGCGGTGTAGATATTTCCATGTTTTTACAGGTAGCAGTGTAGTTATTTCCATGTTTATAGAGATATCAGTGTAGATATTTCCGTTGATATACAGAGAGCTTTGTAGATATTTCCATGTTCATACAGATAGCGGTGTAGATATTTCCATGTTCATCCAGATAGCGGTGTAGATATTTCCATGTTCATACAGATAGCGGTGGAGATATTTCCATGTACATACAGGTAGCGGTGTAGATGTTTCCATGTTCATACAGATGGCGGTGTAGATATTTACATGTTCATACAGGTGGCGGTGTACATATTTCCATGTTCATACAGATGGCGGTGTAGATATTTCCATGTTTACACAGGTAGCGGTGTAGACATTTCCATGTTTACGCAGATAGCGGTGTGGATATTTCCATGTTTATGCAGATAGCGGTGTAGATATTTCCATTTTTATACAGATAGCGGTGCGGATATTTCCATGTTTATACAGATAGTTGGGCAGATATTTCCCTGTTTATACTGATGGCGGGGTAGATATTTCCGTCTTAAAACAGATGGCGGTGTAGATATGTCCATGTTCATACAGATGGCGGTGTAGATATTTCGAAGTTTATAGATATAGCGCTGCAGTTATTTCTGTATTTATAGAGAAATCTGTGTAGATATTTCCATGTACATGCAGATAGCTGTGTAGATATTTCCATGTTCATGCAGATAGCTGTGTAGATATTTCCATGTTCATCCAGATGCCGGTGTAGATATATCCATGTTCATACAGATGGCGGTGAACATATTTCCATGTTCATACAGATGGCGGTGTAGATATTTCCATGTTCATGCAGGTGGCTGTGTAGATATTTCCATGTTTATACAGATAGCAGTGTAGTTATTTCCATGTTTATAGAGATAGCAGTGTAGATATTTCCATTGGTATACAGATAGCTGTGTAGATATTTGCATGTTCACACAGATAGCCGTGTAGATATTTCCATGTTCATACAGATAGCGGTGTAGATATTTCCATGTTCATACAGATAGCGATGTAGTTATTTCCATGTTCATACAGATAACGGTGTAGATATTTCCATGTTCATACAGATACCAGTGTAAATATTTCCAAGTTTATATAGATAGTGGTGTAGATATTTCCATGTTGATAGAGATAGCAGTGTAGATATTTCCAGTGATATACAGATAGCGGTGTAGATATTTCCATGTTCATACAGATAGCGGTGTAGATATTTCCATGTTCATACAGATAGCAGTGTAGATGTTTCCATGTTTATACAGACAGCATTGTAGTTATTTCCATGTTTATAGAGATGGCGGTGTAGATATTTCCTTGTATATAGAGATAGTGGTGTAGTTATTTCCAAGTTTATAGAGATATCGGTGTAGATATTTCAATGTTTATACTGATAGCGGTGTAGATATTTACATGTTTATAGAGATGGCGGTCTAGATATTTTCTTGTTTATACAGATAGCGGTTTAGATATTCCCATGTTTATGGAGATAGCTGTGTAGATATTTCCAATTTTATAAAGATAGCAGTGTAGATATTTCCATGTTCATACAGATAGCGGTGTAGACATTTCCGTGTTTACACAGATAGCGTTGTAGATATTTACATGTTTATAGAGATAGCAGTGTAGTTATTTCCATGTTTATACACATAGTGGTGTAGATATTTCCATGTTTACACAGCGGTGTGGATATTTCCAAGTTTATGCAGATAGAGGTGTAGATATTTCCATGTTTATACAGATTGCATTGTAGATATTTCCATGTTTATAGAGATGGCGGTGTAGATATTTCCATGTTTATACCGATGGCGGTGTAGGTATTTACATGTTTATAGAGATGGCGGTGAAGATATTTCCATGTTTATAGAGAAAGCGGTGTAGGTGTTTCCATGTTTACAAAGATAGTGGTGTAGACTTTTCCATGTTTTCACAGATAGTGTAGATATTTACATGTTTATAGAGATAGCGGTGTAGCTATTTCCATGTTTACACAGGTAGCGGTGAAGATATTTCCATGTTTACACACATTGCGGTGTGGATATTTCCATGATTATACAGATAGCGGTGCAGATATTTCCATGTTTATACAGATATCGGTGCAGATATTTCCATGTTTATAAAGATAGCGGTGTGGATATTTCCATGTTTATACAGGTAGCGGTGTAGATAATTCCAAGTTTATACAGATAGCGGTGTAGATATTTCCATGTTTATACAGATGGCGGTGTAGATATTTCCATGTTCATACAGATGGCAGTGTAGATATTTCCAAGATTATAGAGATAGCGGTGTAGTTATTTCCATGTTTATAGAGAATGCTCTGTAGATATTTCCATGGATATGCAGATAGCTGTGTAGTTATTTCAATGTTCATACAGATAGCGGTGTAGATATTTCCCTGTTCATCCAGAGGGCGGTGTAGATATATCCATGTTCATACAGATGGTGGTGAAGGTATTTCCATGTTCATACAGATGGCGGTGTAGATATTTCCATGTTCACAGAGATGGTGGTGTAGATATTTCCTTGTTCATAGAGATGGCAGTGTAGATATTTAGTTGTTCATACGGATGGCAGTGTAGATATTTCCATGTTCATACAGGTGGAGGTGTAGATATTTCCATGTTTATGGAGATGGTGTTGTAGGTATTTCCATGTTTATACAGAGGTCGGTTTAGATATTTCCATGTTTACACAAATAGCGGTTTAGATATTTCCATGTTGATACACATAGCGGTGTAGATATTTCCAAGTTTATAGAGATAGCGGTGTAGATATTTCCATGTTTATAGAGATAGCGATGTAGACATTTCCATGTTTATGCAGATAGCGGTATAGATATTTCCATGTTTATACAGATGGTGGTGTAGATATTTCCATGTTTATAGAGATGGCGGTCTAGATATTTCCATGTTTATAGAGATAGTGGTGTAGTTATTTCCAAGTTTATACAGATAGCGTTGTAGATATTTCCATGTTTATACAGACAGCGGTGAAGTTATTTCCATGTTTATACGGATAGCGGTGTAGATATTTCCACGTTTATACAGATAGTGGTGTAGATATTTACATGTTTATAGAGATGGCGGCCTAGATATTTTCTTGTTTATACAGATAGCGGTGTAGATATTTCCTTGTTTATGGAGATAGCTTTGTAGATATTTCCAATTTTATACAGATAACAGTGTAGATATTTCCATGTTCATACAGATAGCGGTGTAGACATTTCCAAGTTTATACAGATAGTGGTGTAGGTATTTCCACGTTTATACAGATAGCGGTGTAGCTATTTCCATCTCAATACAGATGGCGGTGTAGATATTTCCATGTTCCTACAGATGGCGGTGTAGATATTTCCAAGTTTATAGAGATAGCGGAGTAGTTATTTTCATGTTTATGGAGAAAGCTGTGTAGATATTTGCTTGTATATGCAGATAGCTGTGTAGATATTTCCATGTTCATACCAATAGCGGTGTAGATATTTACATGTTCATCGACATGGCGGTGTAGATACATCCATGTTCATACAGATGGCGGTGAAGATATTTCCATGTTCATATATATGGCAGTGTAGATATTTCCATGTTCATACAAATGGCGGTGTAGATATTATCATGTTCAAAGAGATGGTGGTGTAGATATTTCCATGTTCATACAGATTGCGGTGTAGATATTTCCATCTTCATCCAGATGGCGGTGTAGATATATCCATGTTCATACAGATGGCGGTGAAGATTTTTCCATGTTCATACAGATAGTGGTGTAGATATTTCCATGTTCATACAAATGGCGGTGTAGATATTTGCATGTTCATAGCGATTGCGGTATAGATATTTCCATGTTTATACAGAGGGCGGTTTAGATGTTTCCATGTTTACAGAGATAGCGGTGTAGATATTTCCATGTTGATACACATAGCGGTGTAGATATTTCCCACTTTATAGAGATAGCGGTGTAGATATTTCTATATTTATAGAGATAGCGTTGTAGCTTTTTCCATGTTTATACAGATAGCGGTATAGGTATTTCCATGTTTGTAGAAATAGTGGTGAAGTTATTTCCAAGTTCATAGAGATAGCGATGTAGATATTTCCATGTTTATACAGATCACGGTGAAGACATTTCCATATTTATACAGATAGCGGTGCAGATATTTCCATGTTTATACAGATAGCGGTGTCGATATTTACATGTTCATAGAGATGGCGGTCTAGTTATTTTCTTGTTTATACAGATAGCGGTGTAGTTATTTCCATGTTCATACAGATAGCGGAGTAGATATTTCCATGTTCATACAGATAGCGGTGTAGATATTTCCATGTTCATACAGATAACGGTGTAGATATTTCCATGTTCATACAGATAGCGGTGTAGATATTTCCATGTTCATTCAGATAGCGGTGTAGATATTTCCACTTTTATAGAGAGGGCGGTGTAGATATTTCCATGTTCTTGCAGATGGCGGTGTAGATATTTCCATGTTTATAGAGATGGCGGTGTAGATATTTTCATGTTTCCAAAGATGGCGGTATAGATATTTCCATGTTTACACTGATAGCGGTGTAGGCATTTCCATGTTTACACAGATAGCGATGTGGATATTTCCATGTTTATGCAGATAGAGGTGTAGATATTTCCATGTTTATACAGATAACGGTGCGGTTATTTCCGTGTTTATCCAGATAGTGGTGGAGATATTTCCATGTTTATGCAGATAGCGGTGTAGATATTTCCATCTTAATACAGATGGCTGTGTAGATATCTCCATGTTCGTACAGATGGCGGTGTAGATATTTCCATGTTCATACAGATGGCGGTGTAGATATTTCGAAGTTTATACAGATTGCGCTGTGGTTATTTCCATATTTATAGAGAAATCTGTGTAGATATTTCCATGTATATGCAGATAACTGTGTAGATATTTCCATGTTCATGCAGATAGCGGTGTAGATATTTCCATGTTCATCCCGATGCCGGTGTAGTTATTTGCATGTTCATACAGATAGCGTTGTAGGTATTTCCATGTTCATACAGATAGCGATGTAGATATTTCCATGTTCATACAGATAGCGGTGTAGATATTTCCATGTTCATACAGATAGCGGTGTAGATATTTCCATGTTCATACAGAAATCCGTGTAGATATTTCCATGTTCATACAGTTAGCGGTGTAGATATTTCCATGTTCATACAGATGGCGGTGTAGATATTTACATGTTCATACAGATGGTGGTGTAGATATTTCCATGTTCGTACGGATGGCAGTGTAGATATTTCCATGTTCATACAGGTGGCGGTGTAGATATTTACATGTTTTTACAGATAGCAGTGTAGTTATTTCCATGTTTATAGATATAGCAGTGTACATATTTCCGTTGATATACAGATAATTTGTATATATTTGCATGTTCATACAGATAGCGGTGTAGATATTTCCATGTTCATACAGATAGCGGTGTAGATATTTCTTTGTTCATACACATAGCGGTGTAGATATTTCCATGTTCATACAGATAACGGTGTAGATATGTCCATCTTCATACAGATAGCGGTGTAGATATTTCCAAGTTCATACAGTTAGCGGTGTAGATATTTCCATGTTCATACAGATGGCGGTGTAGTTATTTACATGTTCGTACAGATGGCGGTGTAGATATTTCCAAGTTCGTGTAGATGGCGGTGTAGATATTTCCATGTTCATAGAGATGGCGGTGTAGATATTTCCATGTTTATGCAAATAGCGGTATAGATATTTCCATGTTTATACAGAAGGTGGAGTAGATATTTCCATGTTTATAGAGATGGTGGTGTAGATATTTCCATGTATATAGAGATAGTGGTGTAGTTATTTCCAAGATTATAGAGATGGCGTTGTTGATATTTCCATGTATATACAGATAGTGGTGAAGATATTTCCATGTTTATACAGATAGCGGTGTAGATATTTCCACGTATATGCAGATAGCTGTGTAGATATTTCCATTTTTATACAGATAACAGTGTAGATATTTCCATGTATATAGAGATAGTGGTGTAGATAATTCCAATTTTATACAGATAGCAGTGTAGATATTTACAAGTTCATACAGTTAGCGGTGTAGATAATTCCACGGTTATAGAGATGGCGGTGTAGATATTTTCATGTTCATACAGATGGCGGTGTAGATATTTGCATGTTCATACAGATGGCGGTGTAGATATTTCCGTGTTCGTACGCATTTCAGTGTAGAAATTTCCATGTTCATACAGGTGGTGGTGTAGATATTTCCATGTTTATACAGATAGCGGTGTAGTTATTTCCGTGTTTATAGAGATAGCAGTGTAGATATTTCCATTGATATACAGATAGCTGTGTAGATATTTGCTTTTTATATAGATATCGGTGTAGATATTTCCATGTTCATTCAGATATCGGTGTAGATATTTCCATGTTTATAGGGATGGCTGTGTATATATTTTCATGTTTACACAGATGGCGGTGTAGACATTTCCATGTTTACACAGATAGCGGTGTGGGTATTTCCATGTTTATGCAGATAGCGGTGTAGATATTTCCATGTTTATACAGATAGCGGTGCGGACATTTCCATGTTTATACAGATAGTGGTGCAGATATATCCATGTTTATACAGATAGCGGTGTAGATATTTTCATCTTAATACAGATGGCGGTGTAGATATCTCCATGTTCGTACAGATGGCGGTGTAGATATTTCCATGTTCATACAGATGGCGGTGTAGATATTTCCATGTTCGTACAGATGGCGGTGTAGATATTTCCATGTTCATAGAGATGGCGGTGTAGATATTTCCATGATTATGCAGATAGCGGTATAGATATTTCCATGTTTATACTGATGGTCTTGTAGATATTTTCATGTTTATAGAGATGGCGGTCTAGATATTTCCATGTTTATAGAGATAGTGGTGTAGTTATTTCCAAGTTTATAGAGACAGCGTTGTAGATATTTCCATGTTTATACAGATAGCGGTGAAGATACTTCCATGTTTATACAGATAGCGGTGTAGATATTTAAATGTTTATACAGATAGCAGTGTAGATATTTCCATGTTTATAGAGATAGTGGTGTAGATAATTCCAATTTTATACAGATAGCAGTGTAGATATTTCCAAGTTCACACAGATAGTGGTGTAGATAATTCCAATTTTATACAGATGGCGGTGTAGATATTTCCATCTTCATACAGATCGCGCTGTAGATATTTCCAAGTTTATATCGATGGCGGTGAAGATATTTTCATGTTTACACAGATGGCGGTGAAGATATTTCCATGTTTATACAGTTAACGGTGTAGATTTTTCCATGTTTATTCAGATAGCGGTGCGGATATTTTCATGTTTATACAGATAGGTGGGCAGATATTGCAATGTTTATACAGATAGCAGTGTAGATATTTCCATGTTTATAGAGATAGCAGTGTAGATATTTCCATTGATATACAGATAGATGTGTAGATATTTCCATGTTCATACAGTTAGCGGTGTAGATATTTCCATGTTCATACAGATGTGTAGATATTTCCATGTTCATACGGATGGCAGTGTAGATATTTACATGTTCATACAGATGGCGGTGTAGATATTTCCATGTTCGTACAGACGGCGGTGTAGATATTTCCATGTTCATAGAGATGGCGGTGTAGATATTTCCATGTTTATGCAGATAGCGGTATAGATATTTCTATGTTTATACTGATGGTGGTGTAGATATTTCCATGGTTATAGAGATGGCGGTATAGATATTTCCATGTTTATAGAGATAGTGGTGTAGTTATTTCCATGTTCATACAGATAGCGGTTTTGATATTTCCATGTTCATACACATAGCGGTGTAGATATTTCCATGTTCATACAGATAACGGTGTAGATATTTCCATTTTCATACAGATAGTGGTGTAGATAATTCCATGTTCATACAGTTAGCGGTGTAGATATTTCCATGTTCATACAGATGGCGGTGTAGATATTTACATGTTCATACAGATGGCGGTGTAGATATATCCATGTTCATACAAATGGCAGTGTAGATATTTCCATGTTCATAGAGATGGCGGTGTAGATATTTCCATGTTCATACAAATGGCGGTGTAGATATTTCCATGTTCATAGAGATGGCGGTGTAGATATTTCCATGTTTATACAGATAGCAGTGTAGTTATTTCCATGTTTATAGAGATAGAAGTGTAGATATTTCCATTGATATACAGATAGCTGTGTAGATATTTGCATGTTCATACAGATAGCTGTGTAGATATTTCCATGTTAATAAAGATAGCGGTTTAGATATTTCCATGTTCATACAGATAGCGGTGAAGATATTTCCATGTCCATACAGATAGCGATGTAGATATTTCCGTGTTTATAAAGATGGCGGTGTAGATACTTTCATGTTTACACAGATGGCTGTGTAGATATTTCCATGTTTACACAGATAGAGGTGTGGATATTTCCAAGTTTATGCAGATAGCGGTGTAGATATTTCCATGTTTATACAGATAGCGGTGCGGATATTTCCATGTTTATACAGAGAGCGGTGCAGATATTTCCATGTTTATTCAGATAGCGGTGTAGATATTTCCATCTTAATACAGATGGTGGTGTAGATATCTCCATGTTCGTACAGATGGCGGTGTAGATATTTCCATGTTCATACAGATGGCGGTGTAGATATTTCGAAGTTTATAGAGATAGCGCTGTAGTTATTTCCATATTTATAGAGAAATCTGTGTAGATATTTGCATGTTTATGCAGATAGCTGTGTAGATACTTCCATGTTCATGCAGATAGCGGTGTAGATATTTCCATGTTCATCCAGATGCTGGTGTAGATATATGCATGTTCATACAGATGGCGCTGAAGATATTTCCATGTTAATACAAATGGCGGTGTAGATATTTCCGTGTTCATACAAATGGCGGTGTAGATATATCCATGTTCATAGAGATGGCGGAGTAGATATTTCCATGTTCATACAAATGGCGGTGTAGGTATTTCCATGTTCATATAGATGGCGGTGTAGATATTTCCATGTTTGTACTGATAGCAGTGTAGTTATTTCCATGTTTATAGAGATAGCAGCGTAGATATTTCCATTGATATACTGATAGCTGTGTAGATATTTGCATGTTCATACAGATAGCGGTGAAGATATTTAAATGTTTATACAGATAGCGGTGTAGATATTTCCTTGTTTATAGAGATAGTGGTGTAGATAATTCCAATTTTATTCAGATAGCAGTGTAGATATTTCCAAGTTCATACAGATAGCGGTGTAGATATTTCCACGTTTATACAGATGGCGGTGTAGATATTTCCATGTTCATACAGATGGTGCTGTAGATATTTCCATGTTTGTAGAGATGGCGGTGTAGATATTTTCATGTTTACACAGATGGCCGTGTAGATATTTCCATGTATACACAGAAAGCGGAGTAGACATTTCCATGTTTACACAGACAGCGGTGTGGATATTTCCATGTTTATGCAGATAGTGGTGTAGACATTTCCATGTTTATACAGAAAGCGGTGCGGATATTTCCATGTTTATACAGATAAATGGGCAGATATTTCCATGTTTATACAGATAGCAGTGTAGATATTTCCATCTTAATACAGATGGCGGTGTAGACATCTCCATGTTCGTACAGATGGCGGTGTAGATATTTCCATGTTCATACAGATGGCAGTGTAGATATTTCGAAGTTTATAGAGATAGTGCTGTAGTTATATCCATATTTATAGAGAAATCTGTGTAGATATTTCCATGTATATGCAGAAAGCTGTGTAGATATTTCCATGTTCATGCAGATAGCGGTGTAGATATTTACATGTTCATACAGATGGTGGTGTAGATATTTCCATGTTCATACAGATGGCGGTGTAGATATTTCCATGTTCATACAGGTGGCGGTGTATATATTTCCATGTTTTTACAGGTAGCAGTGTAGTTATTTCCATGTTTATAGAGATATCAGTGTAGATATTTCCGTTGATATACAGAGAGCTTTGTAGATATTTGCATGTTCATACAGATAGCGGTGTAGATATTTCCATGTTCATACAGATAGCGGTGTAGATATTTCCATGTTCATACACATAGCGGTGTAGATATTTCCATGTTCATACAGATAACAGTGTAGATATTTCCATGTTCATACAGATAGCCGTGGAGATATTTCCATGTTCATACAGTTAGCGGTGTAGATGTTTCCATGTTCATAGAGATGGCGGTGTAGATATTTACATGTTCATACAGGTGGCGGTGTACATATTTCCATGTTCATACAGATGGCGGTGTAGATATTTCCATGTTCATAGAGATGGTGGCGTAGATATTTCCGTGTTTTGCGGCTCAGGGTTGTCATCACGGTCCTACCATTATGTGATGTCACTCCTGGACTCCCGGAGAACCAGCTGTAAAATTTCTCTCTTTGTACTCTTTCTCTTTATTTCTCAGATAGCGGTATAGATATTTCCACGTTTATAGAGATGGCGGTGTAGATATTTTCATGTTTACACAGATGGCGGTGTAGATATTTCCATGTTTACACAGGTAGCGGTGTAGACATTTCCATGTTTACGCAGATAGCGGTGTGGATATTTCCATGTTTATGCAGATAGCGGTGTAGATATTTCCATTTTTATACAGATAGCGGTGCGGATATTTCCATGTTTATACAGATAGTTGGGCAGATATTTCCCTGTTTATACTGATAGCGGGGTAGATATTTCCATCTTAAAACAGATGGCGGTGTAGATATGTCCATGTTCATACAGATGGCGGTGTAGATATTTCGAAGTTTATAGATATAGCGCTGCAGTTATTTCTATATTTATAGAGAAATCTGTGAAGATATTTCCATGTAACTGTAGATAGCTGTGTAGATATTTCCATGTTCATTCAGATAGCTGTGTAGATATTTCCATGTTCATCCAGATGCCGGTGTAGATATATCCATGTTCATACAGATGGCGGTGAAGATATTTCCATGTTCATCCAGATGGCTGTGTAGATATTTCCATGTTCATACAAATGGCGGTTTAGATATTTCCATGTTCATAGAGATGGCGGTGTAGATATTTCCATGCTCATACAAATGGCGGTGTAGATATTTCCATGTTTATACAGATAGCGGTGGAGATATTTCCATGTTTATACAGATAGCGGTGAAGATATTTCCATGTTTATACAGATAGCGGTGTAGATATTTAAATGTTTATACAGACAGCGGTGTAGATATTTCTATGTTTATAGAGATATTGGTGTAGATAATTCCAATTTTATACAGATAGCAGTGTAGATATTTCCAAGTTCATACAGATAGCGGTGTAGATATTTCCACGTTTATAGAGATGGCGGTGTAGATATTTCCATGTTCATACAGATGGCGCTATAGATATTCCCATGTTTATAGAGATGGCGGTGTAGATATTTTCATGTTTACACAGATGGCGGTGTAGATATTTCCATGTTTACACAGAAAGCGCTGTAGACATTTCCATGTTTACACAGATAGTGGTGTGGATATTTCCATGTTTATACAGATAGCGGTGCGGATATTTCCATGTTTATACAGATAGTCGGGCAGATATTTCCATGTTTATACAGATAGCAGTGTAGATATTTCCATGTTCATCCAGATGCCGGTGTAGATATATCCATGTTCATACAGATGGCGGTGAAGATATTTCCATGTTCATACAGATGGCGGTGTAGATATTTCCATGTTGATAGAGATGGCGGAGTAGATATTTCCATGCTCATACAAATGGCGGTGTAGATATTTCCATGTTCATAGAGATGGCGGTGTAGATATTTCCATGTTTATACAGATAGCAGTGTAGTTATTTCCATGTTTATAGAGATAGCAGTGTAGATATTTCCATTGATATACAGATATCTGTGTAGATATTTGCATGTTCATACAGATAGCGGTGTAGATATTTCCATGTTCATACAGATAGCGGTGTAGATGTTTCCATGCTCATACAGATAGCGGTGTAGTTATTTCCATGTTCACACAGATAGCGGTGTAGATATTTCCATGTTCATAAGTTAGCGGTGTAGATATTTCCATGTTCATATGGATGGCGGTGTAGATATTTACATGTTCATACAGATGGCGGTGTAGATACTTCCATGTTTATACAGATAGCAGTGTAGTTATTTCCAAGTTTATAGAGACGGCGTTGTAGATATTTCCATGTTTATACAGATAGCGGTGAAGATATTTCCATGTTTATAAAGATAGCGGTGTAGATATTTCCATGTTTATAGAGATAGTGGTGTAGATAATTCCAATTTTATACAGATAGCAGTGTAGATATTTCCCAGTTCATACAGATAGCGGTGTAGATATTTCCACGTTTATACAGGTGGCGTTGTAGATATTTCCATGTTCATACAGATGGCGCTATAGATATTCCCATGTTTATAGAGATGGCGGTGTAGATATTTTCATGTTTACATAGATGGCGGTGTAGATATTTCGATGTTTACACAGAAAGCGGTGTAGACATTTCCATGTTTACACAGATAGCGGTGTGGATATTTCCATGTTTATGCAGATAGCGGTGCGGATATTTCCATGTTTATACAGATAGTCGGGCGGATATTTCCATGTTTAAACAGATAGCAGTGTAGATATTTCCATGTTCATCCAGATGCCGGTGTAGATATATCCATGTTCATACAGATGGCGGTGAAGATATT
This sequence comes from Gorilla gorilla gorilla, assembly GCF_029281585.2. Taxonomy (NCBI): domain Eukaryota; kingdom Metazoa; phylum Chordata; class Mammalia; order Primates; family Hominidae; genus Gorilla; species Gorilla gorilla. The sequence continues at coordinate 10,705,995 of NC_073234.2, read as the reverse complement.
TCCATGTTCATACAGATGGCGGTGTAGATATTTCCATGTTGATAGAGATGGCTGTGTAGATATTTCCATGCTCATACAAATGGCGGTGTAGATATTTCCATATTCGTAGAGATGGCGGTGTAGATATTTCCATGTTTATACAGATAGCAGTGTAGTTATTTCCATGTTTATAGAGATAGCAGTGTAGATATTTCCATTGATATACAGATAGCTGTGTAGATATTTCCATGTTCATACAGAGAGCGGTGTAGATATTTCCATGCTCATACAAATAGCGGTGTAGTTATTTCCATGTTCATACAGATAGTGGTGTAGATATTTCCATGTTCATACAGTTAGCGGTGTAGATATTTCCATGTTCATACGGATGGCGGTGTAGATATTTACATGTTCGTACAGATGGCGGTGTTGATATTTCCATCTTCATAGAGATGGCGGCGTCGATATGTAAATGTTTATGCAGATAGCGGTATAGGTATTTCCATGTTTATACAGATGGCGGTGTAGATATTTCCATCTTTATTGAGATGGCGGTCTAGATATTTCCATGTTTATAGAGATAGTGGTGTAGTTATTTCCAAGTTTATAGAGACGGCGTTGTAGATATTTCCAAGTTCATACAGATTGCGGTGTAGATATTTCCACGTTTATAGAGATGGCAGTGTAGATATTTCCATGTTCATGCAGATGGCGGTGTAGATATGTCCATGTTTATAGAGATGGCGGTGTAGATATTTTCATGTTTACACAGATGGCGGTGTAGATATTTCCATGTTCATAGAGATGGCGGTGTAGATATTTCCATGCTCATACAAAAGGTGGTGTAGATATTTCCATGTTCATAGAGATGGCGGTGTAGATATTTCCATGTTTATACAGAAAGCAGTGTAGTTATTTACATGGTTATGGAGATAGCAGTGTAGATATTTCCATTGATATACAGATAGCTGTGTAGATATTTGCATATTCATACAGATAGCTGTGTAGATATTTCCATGTTCATAAAGATAGCGGTGTAGATATTTCCATGTTCATACAGATAGCGGTGTAGATATTTCTATGTTCATACAGATAGCGGTGTAGATATTCCCATGTTAATACAGTTAGCGGTGTAGATATTTCCATGTTCATACAGATGGCGGTGTAGATATTTACATGTTCATACAGATGGCGGTGTTGATATTTACATGTTCGTACAGATGGCAGTGTAGATATTTCCATGTTCATACAGGTGGCGGTGTAGATATTTCCATGTTTATACAGATAGCAGTGTAGTTATTTCCATGTTTATAGAGATTGCAGTGTAGATATTTCCATTGATATACAGATAGCTGTGTAGATATTTGCATGTTCATACAGATAGCGGTGTAGATATTTCCATGTTCATACAGATAGCGGTGTAGATATTTCCATGTTCATACAGTTAGTGGTGTAGATATTTCCATGTTCATACAGATGGCGATGTAGATATTTCCATGTTCATACAGATAGCGGTGTAGATATTTCCCTGTTCATACAGATTGCGGTGTAGATATTTCCATGTTCATACAATTAGCGGTGTAGATGTGTCAATGTTTATGCAGATAGCGGTGTAGATATTTCCATGTTTGTACAGATAGCAGTGCGGGTATTTCCGTGTTCATACAGATAGTTTTGCAGATATTTCCAACTTTAAACAGATAGCGGTGTAGATATTTCCATCTTAATACAGATGGCGGTGTAGATATGTCCATGTTCGTACAGATGGCGGTGTGGATATTTCCATGTTCATACAGATGGCGGTGTAGATATTTCGAAGTTTATAGAGAAAGCGCTGTAGTTATTTCCATATTTATAGAGAAATCTGTGTAGATATTTCCATGTATATGCCGATAGCTGTGTAGATATTTCCATGTTCATGCAGATAGCGGTGTAGATATTTCCATGTTCATCCAGATGCCGGTGTAGATATATCCATGTTCATACAGATGGCGGTGAAGTTATTTCCATGTTCATACAAATGGCGGTGTAGATATTTCCATGTTCATACAAATGGCGGTGTAGATATTTCCATGTTCATAGAGATGGCGGTGTAGATATTTCCATGCTCATACAAATGGCGATGTAAATATTTCCATGTTCATAGAGATGGCTGTGTAGATATTTCCATGTTTATACAGATGGCAGTGTAGTTATTTCCATGGTTATAGAGATAGCACTGTAGATATTTCCATTGATATACAGATAGCTTTGTAGATATTTGCATGTGCATAGAGATAGCTGTGTAGGTATTTCCATGTTCATACAGATAGCGGTGTAGATATTTCAATGTTCATACAGATAGCGGTGTAGATATTTCCATATTCATACAGATAGCGGTGTAGATATTTCCATGTTCATACAGATAACGGTGTAGATATTTCCATGTTCATACAGGTGGCGGTGTAGATATTTCCATGTTTTTACAGGTAGCAGTGTAGTTATTTCCATGTTTATAGATATATCAGTGTAGATATTTCCGTTGATATACAGAGAGTTTTGTAGATATTTGCATGTTCATACAGATAGCGGTGTAGATATTTCCATGTTCATCCAGATAGCGGTGTAGATATTTCCATGTTCATACAGATGGCGGTGTAGATATTTCCATGTTCATACAGATAACAGTGTAGATATTTCCATGTTCATACAGATAGCGGTGTAGATATTTCCATGTTCATACAGGTAGCGGTGTAGATGTTTCCATGTTCATACAGATGGCGGTGTAGATACTTACATGTTCATACAGGTGGCGGTGTACATATTTCCATGTTCATACAGATGGCGGTGTAGATATTTCCATGTATACACAGGTAGCGGTGTAGACATTTCCATGTTTACGCAGATAGCGGTGTGTATATTTCCATGTTTATGCAGATAGCGGTGTAGATATTTCCATTTTTATACAGATAGCGGTGCGGATATTTCCATGTTTATACAGATAGTTGGGCAGATATTTCCCTGTTTATACTGATGGCGGGGTAGATATTTCCGTCTTAAAACAGATGGCGGTGTAGATATGTCCATGTTCATACAGATGGCGGTGTAGATATTTCGAAGTTTATAGATATAGCGCTGCAGTTATTTCTATATTTATAGAGAAATCTGTGTAGATATTTCCATGTACATGCAGATAGCTGTGTAGATATTTCCATGTTCATCCAGATGCCGGTGTAGATATATCCATGTTCATACAGATGGCGGTGAACATATTTCCATGTTCATACAGATGGCGGTGTAGATATTTCCATGTTCATGCAGGTGGCTGTGTAGATATTTCCATGTTTATACAGATAGCAGTGTAGTTATTTCCATGTTTATAGAGATAGCAGTGTAGATATTCCCATTGGTATACAGATAGCTGTGTAGATATTTGCATGTTCCCACAGATAGCCGTGTAGATATTTCCATGTTCATACAGATAGCGGTGTAGATATTTCCATGTTCATACAGATAGCGATGTAGTTATTTCCATGTTCATACAGATAACGGTGTAGATATTTCCATGTTCATACAGATAGCGGTGTAAATATTTCCAAGTTTATATAGATAGCGGTGTAGATATTTCCATGTTGATAGAGATAGCAGTGTAGATATTTCCAGTGATATACAGATAGCGGTGTAGATATTTCCATGTTCATACAGATAGCGGTGTAGATATTTCCATGTTCATACAGATAGCAGTGTAGATGTTTCCATGTTTATACAGACAGCATTGTATTTATTTCCATGTTTATAGAGATGGCGGTGTAGATATTTCCTTGTATATAGAGATAGTGGTGTAGTTATTTCCAAGTTTATAGAGATATCGGTGTAGATATTTCCATGTTTATACTGATAGCGGTGTAGATATTTACATGTTTATAGAGATGGCGGTCTAGATATTTTCTTGTTTATACAGATAGCGGTTTAGATATTCCCATGTTTATGGAGATAGCTGTGTAGATATTTCCAATTTTATAAAGATAGCAGTGTAGATATTTCCATGTTCATACAGATAGCGGTGTAGACATTTCCGTGTTTACACAGATAGTGTTGTAGATATTTACATGTTTATAGAGATAGCAGTGTAGTTATTTCCATGTTTATACACATAGTGGTGTAGATATTTCCATGTTTACACAGCGGTGTGGATATTTCCAAGTTTATACAGATAGAGGTGTAGATATTTCCATGTTTATACAGATTGCATTGTAGATATTTCCATGTTTATAGAGATGGCGGTGTAGATATTTCCATGTTTATACCGATGGTGGTGTAGGTATTTACATGTTTATAGAGATGGCGGCGAAGATATTTCCATGTTTATAGAGAAAGCAGTGTAGGGGTTTCCATGTTTACAAAGATAGTGGTGTAGACTTTTCCATGTTTACACAGACAGTGTAGATATTTACATTTTTATAGAGATAGCGGTGTAGCTATTTCCATGTTTACACAGGTAGCGGTGAAGATATTTCCATGTTTACACACATTGCGGTGTGGATATTTCCATGATTATACAGATAGCAGTGCAGATATTTCCATGTTTATACAGATATCGGTGCAGATATTTCCATGTTTATAAAGATAGCGGTGTAGATATTTCCATGTTTATACAGGTAGCGGTGTAGATAATTCCAAGTTTATACAGATAGCGGTGTAGATATTTCCATGTTTATACAGATAGCGGTTTAGATATTTCCATCTTAATACAGATGGCGGTGTAGATATTTCCATGTTCCTACAGATGGCGGTGTAGATATTTCCATGTTCATACAGATGGTGGTGTAGATATTTCCAAGATTATAGAGATAGCGGTGTAGTTATTTCCATGTTTATAGAGAATGCTCTGTAGATATTTCCATGTATATGCAGATAGCTGTGTAGTTATTTCAATGTTCATACAGATAGCGGTGTAGATATTTCCCTGTTCATCCGGAGGGCGGTGTAGATATATCCATGTTCATACAGATGGCGGTGAAGGTATTTCCATGTTCATACAGATGGCGGTGTAGATATTTCCATGTTCATACAGGTGGAGGTGTAGATACTTCCATGTTTATGGAGATGGTGTTGTAGGTATTTCCATGTTTATACAGAGGTCGGTTTAGATATTTCCATGTTTACACAAATAGCGGTTTATATATTTCCATGTTGATACACATAGCGGTGTAGATATTTCCAAGTTTATAGAGATAGCGGTGTAGATATTTCCATGTTTATAGAGATAGCGATGTAGACATTTCCATGTTTATGCAGATAGCGGTATAGATATTTCCATGTTTATACAGATGGTGGTGTAGATATTTCCATGTTTATAGAGATGGCGGTCTAGATATTTCCATGTTTATAGAGATAGCGGAGTAGTTATTTCCAAGTTTATACAGATAGCGTTGTAAATATTTCCATGTTTATACAGACAGCGGTGAAGTTATTTCCATGTTTATACGGATAGCGGGGTAGATATTTCCACGTTTATACAGATAGCGGTGTAGATATTTACATGTTTATAGAGATGGCGGCCTAGATATTTTCTTGTTTATACAGATAGCGGTGTAGATATTTCCTTGTTTATGGAGATAGCTTTGTAGATGTTTCCAATTTTATACAGATAGCAGTGTAGATATTTCCATGTTCATACAGATAGCGGTGTAGACATTTCCAAGTTTATACAGATAGTGGTGTAGGTATTTCCACGTTTATACAGATAGCGGTGTAGCTATTTCCATCTCAATACAGATGGTGGTGTAGATATTTCCATGTTCCTACAGATGGTGGTGTAGATATTTCCAAGTTTATAGAGATAGCGGAGTAGTTATTTTCATGTTTATGGAGAAAGCTGTGTAGATATTTGCTTGTATATGCAGATAGCTGTGTAGATATTTCCATGTTCATACCAATAGCGGTGTAGATATTTACATGTTCATCGACATGGCGGTGTAGATACATCCATGTTCATACAGATGGCGGTGAAGATATTTCCATGTTCATATATATGGCAGTGTAGATATTTCCATGTTCATACAAATGGCGGTGTAGATATTTCCATGTTCAAAGAGATGGCGGTGTAGATATTTCCATGTTCATACAGATTGCGGTGTAGATATTTCCATCTTCATCCAGATGGCGGTGTAGTTATATCCATGTTCATACAGATGGCGGTGAAGATTTTTCCATGTTCATACAGATAGTGGTGTAGATATTTCCATGTTCATACAAATGGCGGTGTAGATATTTGCATGTTCATAGCGATTGCGGTATAGATATTTCCATGTTTATACAGAGGGCGGTTTAGATATTTACATGTTTACAGAGATAGCGGTGTAGATATTTCCATGTTGATACACATAGCGGTGTAGATATTTCCCACTTTATAGAGATAGCGGTGTAGATATTTCTATATTTATAGAGATAGCGTTGTAGATTTTTCCATGTTTATACAGATAGCGGTATAGGTATTTCCATGTTTGTAGAAATAGTGGTGAAGTTATTTCCAAGTTCATAGAGATAGCGATGTAGATATTTCCATGTTTATACAGATCACGGTGAAGACATTTCCATATTTATACAGATAGCGGTGTAGATATTTCCATGTTTATACAGATAGCGGTGTCGATATTTACATGTTCATAGATATGGCGGTCTAGTTATTTTGTTGTTTATACAGATAGCGGTGTAGTTATTTCCATGTTCATACAGATAGCGGAGTAGATATTTCCATGTTCATACAGATAGCGGTGTAGATATTTCCATGTTCATACAGATAACGGTGTAGATATTTCCATGTTCATACAGATAGCGGTGTAGATATTTCCATGTTCATTCAGATAGCGGTGTAGATATTTCCACGTTTATAGAGAGGGCGGTGTAGATATTTCCATGTTCATGCAGATGGCGGTGTAGATATTTCCATGTTTATAGAGATGGCGGTGTAGATATTTTCATGTTTCCAAAGATGGCGGTATAGATATTTCCATGTTTACACTGATAGCGGTGTAGGCATTTCCATGTTTACACAGATAGCGAAGTGGATATTTCCATGTTTATGCAGATAGAGGTGTAGATATTTCCATGTTTATACAGATAACGGTGCGGTTATTTCCGTGTTTATACAGATAGTGGTGGAGATATTTCCATGTTTATGCAGAGAGCGGTGTAGATATTTCCATCTTAATACAGATGGCGGTGTAGATATCTCCATGTTCGTACAGATGGCGGTGTAGATATTTCCATGTTCATACAGATGGCGGTGTAGATATTTCGAAGTTTATACAGATTGCGCTGTGGTTAATTCCATATTTATAGAGAAATCTGTGTAGATATTTCCATGTATATGCAGATAACTGTGTAGATATTTCCATGTTCATGCAGATAGCGGTGTAGATATTTCCATGTTCATCCCGATGCCGGTGTAGTTATTTGCATGTTCATACAGATAGCGTTGTAGGTATTTCCATGTTCATACAGATAGCGGTGTAGATATTTCCATGTTCATACAGATAGCGGTGTAGATATTTCCATGTTCATACAGATAGCGGTGTAGATATTTCCATGTTCATACAGAAATCCGTGTAGTTATTTCCATGTTCATACAGTTAGCGGTGTAGATATTTCCATGTTCATACAGATGGTGGTGTAGATATTTACATGTTCATACAGATGGCGGTGTAGATATTTCCATGTTCGTACGGATGGCAGTGTAGATATTTCCATGTTCATACAGGTGGCGGTGTAGATATTTACATGTTTTTACAGATAGCAGTGTAGTTATTTCCATGTTTATAGATATAGCAGTGTACATATTTCCGTTGATATACAGATAGTTTGTATATATTTGCATGTTCATACAGATAGCGGTGTAGATATTTCCATGTTCATATAGATAGCGGTGTAGATATTTCCTTGTTCATACACATAGCGGTGTAGATATTTCCATGTTCATACAGATAACGGTGTAGATATTTCCATCTTCATACAGATAGCGGTGTAGATATTTCCAAGTTCATACAGTTAGCGGTGTAGATATTTCCATGTTCATACAGATGGCGGTGTAGTTATTTACATGTTCGTACAGATGGCGGTGTAGATATTTCCAAGTTCGTGTAGATGGCGGTGTAGATATTTCCATGTTCATAGAGATGGCGGTGTAGATATTTCCATGTTTATGCAGATAGCTGTATAGATATTTCCATGTTTATACAGAAGGTGGTGTAGATATTTCCATGTTTATTGAGATGGCGGTGTAGATATTTCCATGTATATAGAGATAGTGGTGTAGTTATTTCCAAGATTATAGAGATGGCGTTGTTGATATTTCCATGTATATACAGATAGTGGTGAAGATATTTCCATGTTTATACAGATAGCGGTGTAGATATTTCCACGTATATGCAGATAGCTGTGTAGATATTTCCATTTTTATACAGATAACAGTGTAGATATTTCCATGTATATAGAGATAGTGGTGTAGATAATTCCAATTTTATACAGATAGCAGTGTAGATATTTCCAAGTTCATACAGATAGCGGTGTAGATAATTCCACGGTTATAGAGATGGCGGTGTAGATATTTTCATGTTCATACAGATGACGGTGTAGATATTTGCATGTTCATACAGATGGCGGTGTAGATATTTCCGTGTTCGTACGCATTTCAGTGTAGAAATTTCCATGTTCATACAGGTGGTGGTGTAGATATTTCCATGTTTATACAGATAGCAGTGTAGTTATTTCCCTGTTTATAGAGATAGCAGTGTAGATATTTCCATTGATATACAGAAAGCTGTGTAGATATTTGCTTTTTATATAGATATCGGTGTAGATATTTCCAAGTTCATACAGATATCGGTGTAGATATTTCCATGTTTATACGGATGGCAGTGTATATATTTTCATGTTTACACAGATGGCGGTGTAGACATTTCCATGTTTACACAGATAGCGGTGTGGGTATTTCCATGTTTATGCAGATAGCGGTGTAGATATTTCCATGTTTATACAGATAGCGGTGCGGACATTTCCATGTTTATACAGATAGTGGTGCAGATATATCCATGTTTATACAGATAGCGGTGTAGATATTTTCATCTTAATACAGATGGCGGTGTAGATATCTCCATGTTCGTACAGATGGCGATGTAGATATTTACATGTTCATACAGTTAGCGATGTAGATATTTCCATGTTCATACAGTTAGCGGTGTAGATATTTCCATGTTCATACAGATGGTGATGTAGATATTTACATGTTCATACAGATGGCGGTGAAGATATTTACGTTTATACAGATAGCAGTGTAGTTATTTCCATGTTTATAGAGATAGCAGTGTAGATATTTCCATTGATATACAGATAGCTGTGTAGATATTTTCATGTTCATACAGATAGCGGTGTATATAATTCTATCTTAATACAGATGGCGGTGTAGATATATAAATGTTCGTACAGATGGCGGTGTAGATATTTCCGTGTTCATACAGGTGGCGGTGTAGATATTTCGAAGTTTATAGAGATAGCGCTGTGGTTATATCCATATTTATAGAGAAATCTGTGTAGATATTTCCATGTATATGCAGATAGCTGTGCAGATATTTCCATGTTCATGCAGATAGCGGTGTAGATATTTCCATGTTCATCTAGATGCCGGTGTGTGTATATCCATGTTCATACAGATAGCGGTGAAGATATTTCCATGTTCATACAGATGGCGGTGTAGATATTTCAATGTTCATACAAATGGCGGTGTTGATATTTCTGTGTTCATAGAGATGGCGGTGTAGATATTTCCATGTTCATACAAATGGCGGTGTAGATATTTGCATGTTCATAGAGATGGCGGTGTAGATATTTCCATGTTTATACAGAGAGCAGTGTAGTTATTTCCATGTTTATAGAGATAGCAGCATAGATATTGCCATTGATATACAGATAGCTGTGTAGAGATTTGCGTGTTCATACAGATAGCGGTGTGCATATATCCATGTTCATACAGATAGCGGTGTAGATATTTCCATGTTCATGCAGATAGCGGTGTAGATATTTCCATGTTAATCCAGATGCTGGTGTTGATATATCCATGTTCATACAGATGGCGGTGAAGATATTTCCATGTTCATACAGATGGCGGTGAAGATATTTCCATATTCATACAAATGGCGGTGTAGTTATTTCCATGTTTATAGAGATAGCAGTGTTGATATTTCCATTGATATACAGATAGCTGTGTAGATATTTGCATGTTCATACAGACAGCGGTGTAGATATTTCCATGTTCATACAGATGGCGGTGTAGATATTTCCATGTTCGTACAGATGGCGGTGTAGATATTTCCATGTTCATACAAATAGCGGGGTAGATATTTCCATGTTCATAGAGATGGCGGTGTAGATATTTCCATGTTTATGCAGATAGTGGTATACATATTTCCGTGTTTATACAGATGGTAGTGTAGATTTTTCCATGTTTATAGAGATGGCAGTCTAGATATTTCCATGTTTATAGAGATAGTGGTGTAGTTATTTCCAAGTTTATAGAGACAGCGTAGTAGATATTTCCATGTTTATACAGATAGCGGTGAAGATATTTCCATGTTTATACAGATAGCGGTGTAGATATTTCCATGTTTATACAGATAGCGGTGTAGATATTTCCATGCATATAGAGATAGTGGTGTAGATAATTCCAATTTTATACAGATAGCAGTGTAGATATTTCCAAGTTCATACAGATAGCGGTGTATATATTTCCACGTTTATAGAGATGGCGGTGTAGATATTTCCATCTTCATACAGATGGCGGTGTAGATATTTCCATGTTTATAGAGATGGCGGTGTAGATATTTTCATGTTTACACAGATGGCGGTGTAGATATTTCCATGTTTACCCTGATAGCGGTGTAGACATTCCCATGTTTACACAGATAGCGGTATGGATATTTCCATGTTTATGCAGATAGCGGTGTAGATATTTCCATGTTTATACAGATAGCGGTGCAGTTATTTCCATGTTTATACAGATAGTGGTGCAGATATTTCCATGGTTATACAGATAGCGGTGTAGATATTTCCATCTTAATACAGATGGCCGTGTAGATATGTAAATGTTAGTACAGATGGCGGAGTAGATATTTCCATGTTCATGCAGATGGCGGTGTAGATATTTCGAAGTTTATAGAGATAGCAATGTAGTTATTTCCATATTTATAGAGAAATCTGTGTAGATATTTCCATGTATATGCAGATAGCTGTGTAGATATTTCCTTGTTCATGCAGAGACCGGTGTAGATATTTCGATGTTCATCCAGATGCCGGTGTAGATATTTCCATGTTCATACAAATGGCGGTGTAGATATTTCCAGGTTCATAGAGATGGCGGTGTAGATATTTCCATGTTCATACAAATGGCGGTGTAGATATTTCATGTTCATAGAGATGGCGTTGTAGATATTTCCGTGTTTATACAGATAGCAGTGTAGTTATTTCCATGTTTATAGATATAGCAGTGTACATATTTCCGTTGATATACAGATAGTTTGTATATATTTGCATGTTCATACAGATAGCGGTGTAGATATTTCCATGTTCATATAGATAGCGGTGTAGATATTTCCTTGTTCATACACATAGCGGTGTAGATATTTCCATGTTCATACAGATAACGGTGTAGATATTTCCATCTTCATACAGATAGCGGTGTAGATATTTCCAAGTTCATACAGTTAGCGGTGTAGATATTTCCATGTTCATACAGATGGCGGTGTAGTTATTTACATGTTCGTACAGATGGCGGTGTAGATATTTCCAAGTTCGTGTAGATGGCGGTGTAGATATTTCCATGTTCATAGAGATGGCGGTGTAGATATTTCCATGTTTATGCAGATAGCTGTATAGATATTTCCATGTTTATACAGAAGGTGGTGTAGATATTTCCATGTTTATTGAGATGGCGGTGTAGATATTTCCATGTATATAGAGATAGTGGTGTAGTTATTTCCAAGATTATAGAGATGGCGTTGTTGATATTTCCATGTATATACAGATAGTGGTGAAGATATTTCCATGTTTATACAGATAGCGGTGTAGATATTTCCACGTATATGCAGATAGCTGTGTAGATATTTCCATTTTTATACAGATAACAGTGTAGATATTTCCATGTATATAGAGATAGTGGTGTAGATAATTCCAATTTTATACAGATAGCAGTGTAGATATTTCCAAGTTCATACAGATAGCGGTGTAGATAATTCCACGGTTATAGAGATGGCGGTGTAGATATTTTCATGTTCATACAGATGACGGTGTAGATATTTGCATGTTCATACAGATGGCGGTGTAGATATTTCCGTGTTCGTACGCATTTCAGTGTAGAAATTTCCATGTTCATACAGGTGGTGGTGTAGATATTTCCATGTTTATACAGATAGCAGTGTAGTTATTTCCCTGTTTATAGAGATAGCAGTGTAGATATTTCCATTGATATACAGAAAGCTGTGTAGATATTTGCTTTTTATATAGATATCGGTGTAGATATTTCCAAGTTCATACAGATATCGGTGTAGATATTTCCATGTTTATACGGATGGCAGTGTATATATTTTCATGTTTACACAGATGGCGGTGTAGACATTTCCATGTTTACACAGATAGCGGTGTGGGTATTTCCATGTTTATGCAGATAGCGGTGTAGATATTTCCATGTTTATACAGATAGCGGTGCGGACATTTCCATGTTTATACAGATAGTGGTGCAGATATATCCATGTTTATACAGATAGCGGTGTAGATATTTTCATCTTAATACAGATGGCGGTGTAGATATCTCCATGTTCGTACAGATGGCGATGTAGATATTTACATGTTCATACAGTTAGCGATGTAGATATTTCCATGTTCATACAGTTAGCGGTGTAGATATTTCCATGTTCATACAGATGGTGATGTAGATATTTACATGTTCATACAGATGGCGGTGAAGATATTTACGTTTATACAGATAGCAGTGTAGTTATTTCCATGTTTATAGAGATAGCAGTGTAGATATTTCCATTGATATACAGATAGCTGTGTAGATATTTTCATGTTCATACAGATAGCGGTGTATATAATTCTATCTTAATACAGATGGCGGTGTAGATATATAAATGTTCGTACAGATGGCGGTGTAGATATTTCCGTGTTCATACAGGTGGCGGTGTAGATATTTCGAAGTTTATAGAGATAGCGCTGTGGTTATATCCATATTTATAGAGAAATCTGTGTAGATATTTCCATGTATATGCAGATAGCTGTGCAGATATTTCCATGTTCATGCAGATAGCGGTGTAGATATTTCCATGTTCATCTAGATGCCGGTGTGGGTATATCCATGTTCATACAGATAGCGGTGAAGATATTTCCATGTTCATACAGATGGCGGTGTAGATATTTCAATGTTCATACAAATGGCGGTGTTGATATTTCTGTGTTCATAGAGATGGCGGTGTAGATATTTCCATGTTCATACAAATGGCGGTGTAGATATTTGCATGTTCATAGAGATGGCGGTGTAGATATTTCCATGTTTATACAGAGAGCAGTGTAGTTATTTCCATGTTTATAGAGATAGCAGCATAGATATTGCCATTGATATACAGATAGCTGTGTAGAGATTTGCGTGTTCATACAGATAGCGGTGTGCATATATCCATGTTCATACAGATAGCGGTGTAGATATTTCCATGTTCATGCAGATAGCGGTGTAGATATTTCCATGTTAATCCAGATGCTGGTGTTGATATATCCATGTTCATACAGATGGCGGTGAAGATATTTCCATGTTCATACAGATGGCGGTGAAGATATTTCCATATTCATACAAATGGCGGTGTAGTTATTTCCATGTTTATAGAGATAGCAGTGTTGATATTTCCATTGATATACAGATAGCTGTGTAGATATTTGCATGTTCATACAGACAGCGGTGTAGATATTTCCATGTTCATACAGATGGCGGTGTAGATATTTCCATGTTCGTACAGATGGCGGTGTAGATATTTCCATGTTCATACAAATAGCGGGGTAGATATTTCCATGTTCATAGAGATGGCGGTGTAGATATTTCCATGTTTATGCAGATAGTGGTATACATATTTCCGTGTTTATACAGATGGTAGTGTAGATTTTTCCATGTTTATAGAGATGGCAGTCTAGATATTTCCATGTTTATAGAGATAGTGGTGTAGTTATTTCCAAGTTTATAGAGACAGCGTAGTAGATATTTCCATGTTTATACAGATAGCGGTGAAGATATTTCCATGTTTATACAGATAGCGGTGTAGATATTTCCATGTTTATACAGATAGCGGTGTAGATATTTCCATGCATATAGAGATAGTGGTGTAGATAATTCCAATTTTATACAGATAGCAGTGTAGATATTTCCAAGTTCATACAGATAGCGGTGTATATATTTCCACGTTTATAGAGATGGCGGTGTAGATATTTCCATCTTCATACAGATGGCGGTGTAGATATTTCCATGTTTATAGAGATGGCGGTGTAGATATTTTCATGTTTACACAGATGGCGGTGTAGATATTTCCATGTTTACCCTGATAGCGGTGTAGACATTCCCATGTTTACACAGATAGCGGTATGGATATTTCCATGTTTATGCAGATAGCGGTGTAGATATTTCCATGTTTATACAGATAGCGGTGCAGTTATTTCCATGTTTATACAGATAGTGGTGCAGATATTTCCATGGTTATACAGATAGCGGTGTAGATATTTCCATCTTAATACAGATGGCCGTGTAGATATGTAAATGTTAGTACAGATGGCGGAGTAGATATTTCCATGTTCATGCAGATGGCGGTGTAGATATTTCGAAGTTTATAGAGATAGCAATGTAGTTATTTCCATATTTATAGAGAAATCTGTGTAGATATTTCCATGTATATGCAGATAGCTGTGTAGATATTTCCTTGTTCATGCAGAGACCGGTGTAGATATTTCGATGTTCATCCAGATGCCGGTGTAGATATTTCCATGTTCATACAAATGGCGGTGTAGATATTTCCAGGTTCATAGAGATGGCGGTGTAGATATTTCCATGTTCATACAAATGGCGGTGTAGATATTTCATGTTCATAGAGATGGCGTTGTAGATATTTCCGTGTTTATACAGATAGCAGTGTAGTTATTTCCATGTTTATAGAGATAGCAGTGTAGATATTTCCATTGATATACAGATAGCTGTGTAGTTATTTGCATGTTCATACAGGTAGCGGTGTAGATATTTCCATGTTGATACAGATAGCGGTGTAGATATTTCCATGTTCATACATATAGCGGTGTAGATATTTCCATGTTGATACAGATAGCGGTGTAGGTATTTCCATGTTCATACAGATAGCGGTGTAGATATTTCCATGTTCATACACTTAGCGGTGTAGATATTTCCATGCTCATACCGATGGCGGTGTAGATATCTACATGTTCATACAGATGGCGGTGTAGATATATCCATGTTCGTAGGGATGGCAGTGTAGATATTTCCATGTTCGTACAGGTGGCGGTGTACATATTTCCATGTTTATACAGATAGCAGTGTAGTTATCTCCATGTTTATAGAGATAGCAGTGTAGATATTTCCATTGATATACAGATAGCTGTGTAGATATTTACATGTTTGTAAAGATGGCGGTGTAGATATTTCCATGTTCATAGAGATGGTGGCGTAGATATTTCCATGTTTCTGCAGATAGCGGTATAGATATTTCCATGTTTATACAGATGGTGGTGTAGATATTTCCATGTTTATAGAGATGGCGGTCTAGATATTTCCATGTCTATAGAGATAGTGGTGTAGTTACTTCCAAGTTTATAGAGACAGCGTTGTAGATGTTTCCATGTTTATACAGATAGTGGTGAAGATATTTCCATGTTTATACAGCTACCGGTGTAGATATTTCCATGTTTAAACAGATAGCGGTGTAGATAATTCCATGTTTATAGACATAGTGGTGTAGATAATTCCAATTTTATACAGATAGCAGTGTAGATATTTCCAAGTTCATACAGATAGCGGTGTATATATTTCCATGTTTATAGAGATGGCGGTGTAGATATTTTCAAATTTACACAGATGGCAGTGTAGATATTTCCATGTATACGTAGATAACGGTGTAGACATTTCCATGTTTACACAGATAGCGGTGTGGATATTTCCATGTTTATGCAGATAGCGGTGTAGATATTTCCATGTTTATGCAGATAGCGGTGTAGATATTTCCATCTTAATACAGATGGCGGTGTAGATATGTCCATGTTCATACAGATGGCGGTGTAGATATTTCGAAGTTTATAGAGACAGCGCTGTAGTTATTTCCATATTTATAGAGAAATCTGTGTAGATATTTCCATGTATATGCAGATAGCTGTGTAGATATTTCCATGTTCATGCAGATAGCCGTGTAGATATTTCCATGTTCATTCATATGCCGGTGTAGATATATCCATGTTCATACAGATGGCGGTGAAGATATTTCCATGTTCATACAGATGGCGGTGTAGATAATTCCATGTTCCTTCAAATGGCGGTGTAGATATTTCCATGTTCATAGAGATGGCGGTGTAGATATTTCCATGCTCATACAAATGGCGGTGTAGATATTTCCATGTTTATACAGATAACAGGGTAGTTATTTCCATGGTTATATAGATAGCAGTGTAGATATTTCCATTGATATACAGATTGCTGTGTAGATATTTGCATGTTCATACAGATAGCGGTGTAGATATTTCCATGTTCATACAGATAGCGGTGTAGATATTTCCATGTTCATACAGATGGCGGTGTAGATATTTCCATGTTTGTGCGGATGGCAGTGTAGATATTTCCATGTTCATACCGATAGCAGTGTAGTTATTTCCATGTTTATAGAGATAGCAGTGTAGATATTTCCACTGATATACAGATAGCTGTGTAGATATTTGCATGTTCATACAGATGGCGGTGAAGACATTTCCATATTCATACAGATGGCGGTGTAGATATTTCCATGTTCAAACAAATGGCGGTGTTGATATTTCCATGTTCATAGAGATGGCATTGTAGATATTTCCATGTTCATACAGATAGCGGTGTAGATATTTCCATGTTCATAAAGATAGCGGTGTAGTTATTTCCATTTTCATACAGATAGCGGTGTAGATATTTCCATGTTCAGATAGCGGTGTAGATATTTCCATGTTCATACCTTTGGCGGTGTAGATATTTACATGTTCATACAGATGGCGGTGTAGATATTTCCATGTTCATACAGATAGCGGTGTAGATATTTCCATGTTCATACAGTTAGCGGTGTAGGTTTTTCTATGTTCATACAGATGGCGGTGTAGATATTAACATGTTCATACAGATGGCGGTGTAGATATTTCCATGTTCGTACTGATGGCGGTGTAGATATTTCCATGTTCTTAGAGATGGTGGCGTAGATATTTCCATGTTTATGCAGATAGCGGTATAGATATTTCCATGTTTATGCAGATGGTGGTGTAGATATTTCCATGTTTATAGAGATGGCGGTCTAGATGTTTCCATGTTTATAGAGATAGTGGTGTAGTTACTTCCAATTTTATAGAGATGGCGTTGTAGATGTTTCCATGTTTATACAGATAGCGGTGAAGATATTTTCATGTTTATACAGATAGCGGTATAGACATTTCCATGTTTATACAGATAGCGGTGTAGATTTTCCATGTTTATAGACATACTGGTGTAGATAATTCCAATTTTATACAGATAGCAGTGCAGATATTTCCAAGTTCATACAGATAGCGGTGTAGATATTTCCACGTTTATAGAGATGGCGGTGTAGATATGTCCATGTTCATACAGATGGCGGTGTAGATATTTCCATGTTCATACAAATGGCGGTGTAGATATTTCCAGGTTCTTAGAGATGGCAGTGTAGATATTTCCATGTTCATAAAGATGGCGGTGTAGATATTTCCATGCTCATACAAATCGCGGTGTAGATGTTTCCATGTTTATACAGATAGCAGTGTAGTTATTTCCATGGTTATAGAGATAGCAGTGTAGATATTTCCATTGATATACAGATAGCTGTGTAGATATTTGCATGTTCATACAGATAGCGGTGTAGATATTTCCGTGTTCATACAGATAGCGGTGTAGATATTTCCATGTTCATACAGATGGCGGTGTAGATATTTCCAGGTTTGTACGGATGGCAGTGTAGATATTTCCATGTTCATACAGGTGGCGGTGTAGATATTTCCATGTTTATACAGATAGCTGTATAGTTATTTCCATGTTTATAGAGATAGCAGTGTAGATATTTCCAGTGATATACAGATAGCTGTGTAGATATTTGCATGTTCATACAGATGGCGGTGAAGACATTTCCATGTTCATACAGATGGCGGTGTAGATATTTCTATGTTCAAACAAATGGCGGTGTAGATATTTCCATGTTCATAGAGATGGCATTGTAGATATTTCCATGTTCATACCAATGGCGGTGTAGATATTTCCATGTTCATAGAGATGGCGGTGTAGATATTTCCATGTTTATACAGTTAGCAGTGTAGTTATTTCCATGTTTATAGAGATAGCAGTGTAGACACTTCCAATGATATACAGATAGCTGAGTAGATATTTGCATATTCATACAGATAGCGGTGTATATATTTCCATGTTCATACAGATAGCGGTGTAGATATTTCCATGTTCATACAGATAGCGGTGTAGTTATTTCCATGTTCATACAGATAGCGGTGTAGATATTTCCATGTTCATACAGTTAGCGGTGTAGATATTTCAATTTTCTTACGGATGGCGGTGTAGATATTTACATGTTCATACAGATGGCGGTGTAGATATTTACATGTTCATACAGATGGCGGTGTAGATATTTCCATGTTCATAGAGATGGCGGCGTAGGTATTTCCATGTTTATGCAAATAGTGGTATAGATATTTCCATGTTTATACAGATGATGGTGTAGATATTTCCATGTTTATAGAGATGGCGGTCTAGATATTTCCATGTTTATAGAGATAGTGGTGTAGTTATTTCCAAGTCTATAGAGACGGCGTTGTAGATATTTCCATGTTTATACAGATAGCGGTGAAGATATTTCCATGTTTATACAGATAGCGGTGTAGATATTTCCATGTTTATACAGATAGCGGTGTAGCTATTTCCATGTTTATAGAGATAGTGGTGTAGATAATTCCAATTTTAAACAGATAGCAGTGTAGATATTTCCAAGTTCATAGAGATAGCGGTGTAGATATTTCCATCTTTATACAGATGGCGGTGTAGATATCTCCATGCTCGTACAGATGGCAGTGTAGATATTTCCATGTTCATACAGATGGCGGTGTAGATATTTCGAAGTTTATATAGATAGCGCTGTAGTTATTTCCATATTTATAGAGAAATCTGTGTAGATATTTCCATGTATATGCAGATAGCTGTGTAGATACTTCCATGTTCATGCAGATAGCGGTGTAGATATTTCCATGTTCATCCAGATGCATGTGTAGATATATCCATGTTCATGCAGATGGCGGTGAAGATAATTCCATGTTCATACAGATGGCGGTGTAGATATTTCCATGTTCATACAAATGGCGGTGTAGATATTTCCATGTTTTTACAGATAGCAGTGTAGTTATTTCCATGTTTATTGAGATAGCAGTGTTGATATTTACGTTGATATACAGATAGCTTTGTAGATACTTGCATGTTCATACAGATACCGGTGTAGATATTTCCATGTTCATACAGATAGCGGTGTAGATATTTCCGTTTTCATACACATAGCGGTGTAGATATTTCCAAGTTCATACAGATAACGGTGTGGATATTTCCATGTTCATACAGATAGCGGTGTAGATATTTCCATGTTCATACAGTTAGCGGTGTAGATTTTTCTATGTTCATACAGATGGCGGTGTAGATATTTACATGTTCTTAAAGATGGCGGTGTAGATATTTCCATGTTAATAGAGATGGTGGCATAGATATTTCCATGTTTATGGAGATAGTGGTATAGATATTTCCATGTTTATACAGATGGTGGTGTAGATATTTCCATGTTTATAGAGATGGCGGTCTAGATATTTCCATGTTTATAGAGATAGTGGTGTAGTTACTTCCAATTTTATAGAGATAGCGTTTTAGATGTTTCCATGTTTATACAGATAGCGGTGAAGATATTTCCATGTTTATACAGATAGCGGTGTAGATATTTCCATGTTTATACAGATATCGGTGTAGATATTTCCATGTTTATAGACATAGTGCTGTAGATAATTCCAATTTTATACAGATAGCAGTGTAGATATTTCCAAGTTCACACAGATAGCGGTGTAGATATTTCCACGTTTATAGAGACGGCGGTGTAGATATGTCCATGTTCATAAAGATGGCGGTGTAGATATTTCCATGTTTATAGAGATGGCGGTGTAGATATTTTCATATTTACACAGATGGCGGCGTAGATATTTCCACGTATACACAGATAACGGTTTAGACATTTCCATGTTTACACAGATAGCGGTGTGGATATTTCCATGTTTATGCAGATAGCGATGTAGATATTTCCATGTTTATGCAGATAGCGGTGTAGATATTTCCATCTTAATACAGATGGCAGTGTAGATATGTCCATGTTCATACAGATGGCGGTGTAGATATTTCGAAGTTTATAGAGATAGCGCTGTAGTTATTTCCATATTTATAGAGAAATCTGAGTAGATATTTCCATGTATATGCAGATAGCTGTGTAGATATTTCCATTTTCATGCAGATAGCAGTGTAGATATTTCCATGTTCATTCAGATGCCGGTGTAGATATATCCATGTTCATACAGATGGCGGTGAAGATATTTCCATGTTCATACAGATGGCGGTGTAGATAATTCCATGTTTATACAAATGGCGGTGTAGATATTTCCATGTCCATAGAGATGGCGGTGTAGATATTTCCATACTCATACAAATGGCGGTGTAGATATTTCCATGTTTATACAGATAGCAGTGTAGTTATTTCCATGTTTATAGAGATAGCAGTGTAGATATTTCCATTGATATACTGATAGCTGTGTAGATATTTGCATGTTCATACAGATGGCGGTGAAGACATTTCCATGTTCATACAGATGGCGGTGTAGATATTTCCATGTTCAAACACATGGCTGTGTAGATATTTCCATGTTCATAGAGATGGCATTGTAGATATTTCCATGTTCATACAAATGGCGGTGTAGATATTTCCATGTTCATAGAGATGGCAGTGTAGATATTTCCATGTTTATACAGATAGCAGTGTAGTTATTTCCATGTTTATAGAGATAGCAGTGTAGATTTTCCATTGATATACAGATAGCTGTGTAGATATTTGCATATTCATACAGATAGCGGTGTAGATATTTCCATGTTCATACAGATAGCGGTGAAGATATTTCCATGTTGATACAGATAGCGGTGTAGTTATTTCCATGTTCATACAGATAGCGGTGTAGATATTTCCATGTTCATGCAGTTAGCGGTGTAGATATTTCCATGTTCATACGGATGGCGGTGTAGATATTTACATGTTCATACAGATGGCGGTGAAAATATTTCCATGTTCATACAGATGGCGGTGTAGATAATTCCATGTTTATACAAATGGCGGTGTAGATATTTCCATGTTCATAGAGATGGCGGTGTAGATATTTCCATGCTCATATAAATGGCGGTGTAGATATTTCCATGTTTATACAGATAGCAGTGTAGTTATTGCCATGTTTATAGAGATAACAGTGTAGGTATTTCCATTGATATACAGATAGCTGTGTAGATATTTGCAGGTTCATACAGATAGCGGTGTAGATATTTCCATGTTCATACAGATAGCGGTGTAGATATTTCCATGTTCATACAGATGGCGGTGTAGATATTTCCATGTTTGTACGGATGGCAGTGTAGATATTTCCATGTTCATACAGGTGGCGGTGTAGATATTTCCATGTTTATACAGATAGCAGTGTAGATATTTCCATGTTTATAGAGATAGCAGTGTAGATATTTCCATTGATATACAGATAGCTGTGTAGATATTTGCATGTTCATACAGGTGGCGGTGAAGACATTTCCATGTTCATACAAATGGCGGTGTAGATATCTGCAGATTCATAGAGATGGCAGTGTAGATATTTCCATGTTCATACGGTTGGCGGTGTAGATACTTACATGTTCATATGGATGGCGGTGTAGATATTTCCATGTTCATACAGATGGCAGTGTAGATATTTCCATGTTCATAGAGATGGCGGCGTAGATATTTCCATGTTTATGCAGATAGCGGTATAGATATTTCCATGTTTATACAGATGGTGGTGTAGATATTTCCATGATTATAGAGATGGCGGTCTAGATATTTCCATGTTTATAGAGGTAGTGGTGTAGTTATTTCCAAGTTTATAGAGACGGCGTAGATATTTCCATGTTTATACAGATAGCGGTGTAGATATTTCCATGTTTATAGAGATAGTGGTGTAGATAATTCCAATTTTATACAGATAGCAGTGTAGATATTTCCAAGTTCATACAGATAGCGGTGTATATATTTTCACGTTTATAGAGATGGCGGTGTAGATATTTAGATGTTCGTACAGATGGCGGTGTAGATATTTCCATGTTTATAGAGATGACGGTGTAGATATTTTCATGTTTACACAGATGGCGGTGTAGATATTTCCAAGTTTACACTGATAGCGGTGAAGACATTTCCATGTTTACAGAGATAGCGGTGTGGATATTTCCATGTTTATACAGATAGTGGGGCAGATATTTCCATGTTTATAAAGATAGCGGTGTAGATATTTCCATCTTAATACAGATGGCGGTGTAGATATCTCCATTTTCCTACAGATGGCGGTGTAGATATTTCCATGTTCATACAGATGGCGGTGTAGATATTTGGAAGTTTATAGAGATAGCGCTCTAGTTATTTCCATGTTTATACAGAAATCTGTGTAGATATTTCCATGTATATGCAGATAGCTGTGTAGATATTTCCATGTTCATGCAGATAGCGGTGTAGATGTTTCCATGTTCATCCAGATGCCGGTGTAGTTATATCCATGTTCATACAGATGGCAGTGAAGATATTTCCATGTTCATACAGATGTGATGTAGATATTACCATGTTCATACAAATGGCGGTGTAGATATTTCCATGTTCATAGAGATGGCGGTGTTGATATTTCCATGTTTATACAGGTAGCAGTGTAGTTATTTCCATGTTTATAGAGATAGCAGTGTAGACATTTCCATTGATATACAGATGGCTGTGTAGATATTTGCATGTTCATACAGATAGCGGTGTAGTTATTTCCATGTTCATACAGATAGCGGTTTTGATATTTCCATGTTCATACACATAGCGGTGTAGATATTTCCATGTTCATACAGATAACGGTGTAGATATTTCCATTTTCATACAGATAGTGGTGTAGATAATTCTATGTTCATACAGTTAGCGGTGTAGATATTTCCATGTTCATACAGATGGCGGTGTAGATATTAACATGTTCATACAGATGGCCGTGTAGATATTTCCATGTTCATACAAATGGCATTGTAGATATTTCCATGTTCATAGAGATGGCAGTGTAGATATTTCCATGTTCATACAAATGGCGGTGTAGATATTTCCATGTTCATGGAGATGGCGGTGTAGGTATTTCCATGTTTATACAGATTTCAGTGTAGTTATTTCCATGTTTATAGAGATAGAAGTGTAGATATTTCCATTGATATACAGATAGCTGTGTAGATATTTGCATGTTCATACAGATAGCTGTGTAGCTATTTCCATGTTAATAAAGATAGCGGTTTAGATATTTCCATGTTCATACAGATAGCGGTGAAGATATTTCCATGTCCATACAGATAGCGATGTAGATATTTCCGTGTTTATAGAGATGGCGGTGTAGATACTTTCATGTTTACACAGATGGCGGTGTAGATATTTCCATGTTTACACAGATAGAGGTGTGGATATTTCCAAGTTTATGCAGATAGCGGTGTAGATATTTCCATGTTTATACAGATAGCGGTGCGGATATTTCCATGTTTATACAGATAGTGGTGCAGATATTTCCATGTTTATACAGATAGCGGTGTAGATATTTCCATCTTAATACAGATGGCGGTGTAGATATCTCCATGTTCGTACAGATGGCGGTGTAGATATTTCCATGTTCATACAGATGGCGGTGTATATATTTCGAAGTTTATAGAGATAGCGCTGTAGTTATTTCCATATTTATAGAGAAATCTGTGTAGATATTTGCATGTTTATGCAGATAGCTGTGTAGATACTTCCATGTTCATGCAGATAGCGGTGTAGATATTTCCATGTTCATCCAGATGCCGGTGTAGATATATGCATGTTCATACAGATGGCGCTGAAGATATTTCCATGTTAATACAAATGGCGGTGTAGATATTTCCATGTTCATACAAATGGCGGTGTAGATATTTCCATGTTCATAGAGATGGCGGTGTAGATATTTCCATGTTCATACAAATGGCAGTGTAGGTATTTCCATGTTCATAGAGATGGCGGTGTAGATATTTCCATGTTTATACAGATAGCAGTGTAGTTATTTCCATGTTTATAGAGATAGCAGCGTAGATATTTCCATTGATATACTGATAGCTGTGTAGATATTTGCATGTTCATACAGATAGCGGTGTAGATATTTCCATGTTCATACAGGTAGCGGTGTAGAGATTTCCATGTTCATACAGATAGCGGTGTAGATATTTCCAAGTTCATACAGATAGTGGTGTAGGTAATTCCATCTTCATAGAGATAGTGGTGTAGATATTTCCATTTTCATACAGTTAGTGGTGTAGATATTTCCATGTTCATTCAGATGGCGGTGTAGATATTTACATGTTCATTCAGATGGCGGTGTAGATATTTCCATGTTCGTACGGATGGCAGTGTAGATATTTCCATGTTGATACAGATGGTGGTGTAGATATTTCCATGTTTATAGAGATGGCGATCTAGATATTTCCATGTTTATAGAGATAGAGGTGTAGTTATTTCCAAGTTTATAGAGACAGCGTTGTAGGTATTTCCATGTTTATACAGATAGCGGTGAAGATATTTCCATGTTTATACAGATAGCGGTGTAGATATTTCCATGTTTTTACAGATAGCGGTGTAGATATTTCCATGTTTATAGAGATAGTGGTGTAGATAATTCCAATTTTATACAGATAGTTGTGTAGATATTTCCAAGTTCATACAGATAGCGGTGTAGATATTTCCACGTTTATAGGGATGGCGATGTAGATATTTCCATGTTCATACTGATGGCGGTGTAGATATTTCCATGTTTATAGAGATGGCAGTGTAGATATTTTCATGTTTACACAGATGGCGGTGTAGATATTTCCATGTTTACACAGATAGCGGTGTGGATATTTCCATGTTTATGCACATAGCGGAGTAGATATTTGCTTGTTTATACAGATAGTGCTGCGGATATTTCCAAGATTATACAGATAGTGGTGCAGATATTTCCATGTTTATACAGATAGCGGTGTAGATATTTCTATCTTAATACAGATGGCGGTGTAGATATCTCCATGTTCGTACAGATGGCGGTGTAGATATTTCCATGTTCATTCAGATTGCGGTGTAGATATTTCGAAGTTTATAGAGATAGTGCTGTAGTTATTTCCATATTTATAGAGAAATCTGTGTAGATATTTCCATGTATATGCAGATAGCTGTGTAGATATTTCCATGTTCATGCAGATAGCGGTGTAGATATTTGCATGTTCATCCAGATGCCGGTGTAGATATATCCATGTTCAAACAGATGGCGGTTTAGATATTTCCATGTTCGTACGGATGGCAGTGTAGATATTTCCATGTTCTTACAGGTGGCTTTGTAGATATTTCCATGTTTATACAGATAGCAGTGTAGATATTTCCATGTTTATAGAGATAGCAGTGTAGATATTTCCATTGATATACAGATAGATGTGTAGATATTTCCATGTTCATACAGTTAGCGTTGTAGATATTTCCATGTTCATACAGATGTGTAGATATTTCCATGTTCATACGGATGGCAGTGTAGATATTTACATGTTCATACAGATGGCGGTGTAGATATTTCCATGTTCGTACAGACGGCGGTGTAGATATTTCCATGTTCATAGAGATGGCGGTGTAGATATTTCCATGTTTATGCAGATAGCGGTATAGGTATTTCTATGTTTATACTGATGGTGGTGTAGATATTTCCATGGTTATAGAGATGGCGGTATAGATATTTCCATGTTTATAGAGATAGTGGTGTAGTTATTTCCATGTTCATACAGATAGCGGTTTTGATATTTCCATGTTCATACACATAGCGGTGTAGATATTTCCATGTTCATACAGATAACGGTGTAGATATTTCCATTTTCATACAGATAGTGGTGTAGATAATTCCATGTTCATACAGTTAGCGGTGTAGATATTTCCATGTTCATACAGATGGCGGTGTAGATATTTATATGTTCATACAGATGGCGGTGTAGATATTTCCATGTTCATACAAATGGCAGTGTAGATATTTCCATGTTCATAGAGATGGCAGTGTTGATATTTCCATGTTCATACAAATGGCGGTGTAGATATTTCCATGTTCATAGAGATGGCGGTGTAGATATTTCCATGTTTATACAGATAGCAGTGTAGTTATTTCCATGTTTATAGAGATAGAAGTGTAGATATTTCCATTGATATACAGATAGCTGTGTAGATATTTGCATGTTCATACAGATAGCTGTGTAGATATTTCCATGTTAATAAAGATAGCGGTTTAGATATTTCCATGTTCATACAGATAGCGGTGAAGATATTTCCATGTCCATACAGATAGCGATGTAGATATTTCCGTGTTTATAGAGATGGCGGTGTAGATACTTTCATGTTTACACAGATGGCTTTGTAGATATTTCCATGTTTACACAGATAGAGGTGTGTATATTTCCAAGTTTATGCAGATAGCGGTGTAGATATTTCCATGTTTATACAGATAGCGGTGCGGATATTTCCATGTTTATACAGAGAGCGGTGCAGATATTTCCATGTTTATACAGATAGCGGTGTAGATATTTCCATCTTAATACAGATGGCGGTGTAGATATCTCCATGTTCGTACAGATGGCGGTATAGATATTTCCATGTTCATACAGATGGCGGTGTAGATATTTCGAAGTTTATAGAGATAGCGCTGTAGTTATTTCCATATTTATAGAGAAATCTGTGTAGATATTTGCATGTTTATGCAGATAGCTGTGTAGATACTTCCATGTTCATGCAGATAGCGGTGTAGATATTTCCATGTTCATCCAGATGCCGGTGTAGATATATGCATGTTCATACAGATGGCGCTTAAGATATTTCCATGTTCATACAAATGGCGGTGTAGA
Source organism: Gorilla gorilla gorilla (assembly GCF_029281585.2). Classification (NCBI taxonomy): domain Eukaryota; kingdom Metazoa; phylum Chordata; class Mammalia; order Primates; family Hominidae; genus Gorilla; species Gorilla gorilla. The sequence goes on along the minus strand of NC_073234.2, from coordinate 10,678,478 downwards.
TGTTTCCATGTACATAGAGATGGCGGTGTAGATATTTCCATGTTCATACAAATGGCGGTGTAGGTATTTCCATGTTCATAGAGATGGCGGTGTAGATATTTCCATGTTTATACTGATAGCAGTGTAGTTATTTCCGTGTTTATAGAGATAGCAGCGTAGATATTTCCATTGATATACTGATAGCTGTGTAGATATTTGCATGTTCATACAGATAGCGGTGTAGATATTTCCATGTTCATACAGATAGCGGTGTAGAGATTTCCATGTTCATACAGATAGCGGTGTAGATATTTCCAAGTTCATACAGATAGCGGTGTAGATAATTCCATCTTCATAGAGATAGTGGTGTAGATATTTCCATGTTCATACAGTTAGTGGTGTAGATATTTCCATGTTCATTCAGATGGCAGTGTAGATATTTACATGTTCATACAGATGGCGGTGTAGATATTTCCATGTTCGTACGGATGGCAGTGTAGATATTTCCATGTTGATACAGATGGTGGTGTAGATATTTCCATGTTTATAGAGATGGCGATCTAGATATTTCCATGTTTATAGAGATAGTGGTGTAGTTATTTCCAAGTTTATAGAGACAGCGTTGTAGGTAGTTCCATGTTTATACAGATAGCGGTGAAGATATTTCCATGTTTATACAGATAGCGGTGTAGATATTTCCATGTTTTTACAGATAGCGGTGTAGATATTTCCATGTTTATAGAGATAGTGGTGTAGATAATTCCAATTTTATACAGATAGTAGTGTAGATATTTCCAAGTTCATACAGATAGCGGTGTAGATATTTCCACGTTTATAGGGATGGCGATGTAGATATTTCCATGTTCATACTGATGGCGGTGTAGATATTTCCATGTTTATAGAGATGGCAGTGTAGATATTTTCATGTTTTCACAGATGGCGGTGTAGATATTTCCATGTTTACACAGATAGCGGTGTGGATATTTCCATGTTTATGCACATAGCGGAGTAGATATTTCCTTGTTTATACAGATAGTGGTGCGGATATTTCCATGATTATACAGATAGTGGTGCAGATATTTCCATGTTTATACAGATAGCGGTGTAGATATTTCTATCTTAATACAGATGGCGGTGTAGATATCTCCATGTTCGTACAGATGGCGGTGTAGATATTTCCATGTTCATTCAGATTGCGGTGTAGATATTTCGAAGTTTATAGAGATAGTGCTGTAGTTATTTCCATATTTATAGAGAAATCTGTGTAGATATTTCCATGTATATGCAGATAGCTGTGTAGATATTTCCATGTTCATGCAGATAGCGGTGTAGATATTTCCATGTTCATCCAGATGCCGGTGTAGATATATCCATGTTCAAACAGATGGCGGTGAAGATATTTCCATGTTCATACACATGGCGGTGTAGATATTTCCATGTTCATACAAATGGCCGTGTAGATATTTCCATGTTCAAAGAGATGGCGGTGTAGATATTTCCATGTTCATACAAATGGCGGTGTAGATATTTCCATGTTCATAGAGATGGCGGTGTAGATATTTCCATGTTTATACAGATAGCAGTGTAGTTATTTCCATGTTTATAGAGATAGCAGTGTAGATATTTCCATTGATATACAGATAGCTGTGTAGATATTTGCATGTTCATACAGATAGCGTTGTAGATATTTCCATGTTCATACAGATAGCGGTGTAGATATTTCCATGTTCATACACATAGCGGTGTAGATATTTCCATGTTCATACTGATAGCGGTGCAGATATTTCCATGTTCATACAGAATGCGGTGTAGATATTTCCATGGTCGTACAGTTAGCGGTGTAGGTATTTCCATGTTCATAGAGATAGCAGTGTAGGTATTTCCAAGTTCATACAGATAGCGGTGTAGATATTTCCATGTTCATATAGATGGCGGTGTAGATATTTCCATGCTCATACAAATGGCGGTGTAGATATTTCCATGTTCATAGAGATGGCGGTGTAGATATTTCCATGTTTATACAGATAGCAGTGTAGTTATTTCCATGTTTATACAGATAGCAGTGTAGATATTTCCATTGATGTACAGATAGCTGTGTAGATAATTGCATGTTCATACACATAGCTGTGTAGATATTTCCATGTTCATAAAGATAGCGGTGTAGATACTTCCATGTTCATACAGATAGCGGTGTAGATATTTCCATGTTCATACAGTTAGCGGTGTAGATATTTCCATGTTCATACAGATGTGTAGATATTTCCATGTTCATACAGATGGCGGTGTAGATATTTCCATGTTCGTACAGACGGCGGTGTAGATATTTCCATGTTCATAGAGATGGCGGTGTAGATATTTCCATGTTTATGCAGATAGCGGTATAGATATTTCTATGTTTATACTGATGGTGGTGTAGATATTTCCATGGTTATAGAGATGGCGGTCTAGATATTTCCATGTTTATAGAGATAGTGGTGTAGTTATTTCCAAGTTTATACAGACAGCGTTGTAGGTATTTCCATGTTTATACAGATAGCAGTGAAGATATTTCCATGTTTATACAGATAGCGGTGAAGATATATAAATGTTTATACAGATAGCGGTGTAGATATTTCCATGTTTATAGAGATAGTGGTGTAGATAATTCCAATTTTATTCAGATAGCAGTGTAGATATTTCCAAGTTCATACAGATAGCGGTGTAGATATTTCCACGTTTATACAGATGGCGGTGTAGATATTTCCATGTTCATCCAGATGCCGGTGTAGATATATGCATGTTCATACAGATGGCGCTGAAGATATTTCCATGTTCATACAAATGGCGGTGTAGATGTTTCCATGTACATAGAGATGGCGGTGTAGATATTTCCATGTTCATACAAATGGCGGTGTAGGTATTTCCATGTTCATAGAGATGGCGGTGTAGATATTTCCATGTTTATACTGATAGCAGTGTAGTTATTTCCATGTTTATAGAGATAGCAGCGTAGATATTTCCATTGATATACTGATAGCTGTGTAGATATTTGCATGTTCATACAGATAGCGGTGTAGATATTTCCATGTTCATACAGATAGCGGTGTAGAGATTTCCATGTTCATACAGATAGCGGTGTAGATATTTCCAAGTTCATACAGATAGCGGTGTAGATAATTCCATCTTCATAGAGATAGTGGTGTAGATATTTCCATGTTCATACAGTTAGTGGTGTAGATATTTCCATGTTCATTCAGATGGCAGTGTAGATATTTACATGTTCATACAGATGGCGGTGTAGATATTTCCATGTTCGTACGGATGGCAGTGTAGATATTTCCATGTTGATACAGATGGTGGTGTAGATATTTCCATGTTTATAGAGATGGCGATCTAGATATTTCCATGTTTATAGAGATAGTGGTGTAGTTATTTCCAAGTTTATAGAGACAGCGTTGTAGGTAGTTCCATGTTTATACAGATAGCGGTGAAGATATTTCCATGTTTATACAGATAGCGGTGTAGATATTTCCATGTTTTTACAGATAGCGGTGTAGATATTTCCATGTTTATAGAGATAGTGGTGTAGATAATTCCAATTTTATACAGATAGTAGTGTAGATATTTCCAAGTTCATACAGATAGCGGTGTAGATATTTCCACGTTTATAGGGATGGCGATGTAGATATTTCCATGTTCATACTGATGGCGGTGTAGATATTTCCATGTTTATAGAGATGGCAGTGTAGATATTTTCATGTTTTCACAGATGGCGGTGTAGATATTTCCATGTTTACACAGATAGCGGTGTGGATATTTCCATGTTTATGCACATAGCGGAGTAGATATTTCCTTGTTTATACAGATAGTGGTGCGGATATTTCCATGATTATACAGATAGTGGTGCAGATATTTCCATGTTTATACAGATAGCGGTGTAGATATTTCTATCTTAATACAGATGGCGGTGTAGATATCTCCATGTTCGTACAGATGGCGGTGTAGATATTTCCATGTTCATTCAGATTGCGGTGTAGATATTTCGAAGTTTATAGAGATAGTGCTGTAGTTATTTCCATATTTATAGAGAAATCTGTGTAGATATTTCCATGTATATGCAGATAGCTGTGTAGATATTTCCATGTTCATGCAGATAGCGGTGTAGATATTTCCATGTTCATCCAGATGCCGGTGTAGATATATCCATGTTCAAACAGATGGCGGTGAAGATATTTCCATGTTCATACACATGGCGGTGTAGATATTTCCATGTTCATACAAATGGCCGTGTAGATATTTCCATGTTCAAAGAGATGGCGGTGTAGATATTTCCATGTTCATACAAATGGCGGTGTAGATATTTCCATGTTCATAGAGATGGCGGTGTAGATATTTCCATGTTTATACAGATAGCAGTGTAGTTATTTCCATGTTTATAGAGATAGCAGTGTAGATATTTCCATTGATATACAGATAGCTGTGTAGATATTTGCATGTTCATACAGATAGCGTTGTAGATATTTCCATGTTCATACAGATAGCGGTGTAGATATTTCCATGTTCATACACATAGCGGTGTAGATATTTCCATGTTCATACTGATAGCGGTGCAGATATTTCCATGTTCATACAGAATGCGGTGTAGATATTTCCATGGTCGTACAGTTAGCGGTGTAGGTATTTCCATGTTCATAGAGATAGCAGTGTAGGTATTTCCAAGTTCATACAGATAGCGGTGTAGATATTTCCATGTTCATATAGATGGCGGTGTAGATATTTCCATGCTCATACAAATGGCGGTGTAGATATTTCCATGTTCATAGAGATGGCGGTGTAGATATTTCCATGTTTATACAGATAGCAGTGTAGTTATTTCCATGTTTATACAGATAGCAGTGTAGATATTTCCATTGATGTACAGATAGCTGTGTAGATAATTGCATGTTCATACACATAGCTGTGTAGATATTTCCATGTTCATAAAGATAGCGGTGTAGATACTTCCATGTTCATACAGATAGCGGTGTAGATATTTCCATGTTCATACAGTTAGCGGTGTAGATATTTCCATGTTCATACAGATGTGTAGATATTTCCATGTTCATACAGATGGCGGTGTAGATATTTACATGTTCATACAGATGGCAGTGTAGATATTTCCATGTTCGTACAGACGGCGGTGTAGATATTTCCATGTTCATAGAGATGGCGGTGTAGATATTTCCATGTTTATGCAGATAGCGGTATAGATATTTCTATGTTTATACTGATGGTGGTGTAGATATTTCCATGGTTATAGAGATGGCGGTCTAGATATTTCCATGTTTATAGAGATAGTGGTGTAGTTATTTCCAAGTTTATACAGACAGCGTTGTAGGTATTTCCATGTTTATACAGATAGCAGTGAAGATATTTCCATGTTTATACAGATAGCGGTGAAGATATATAAATGTTTATACAGATAGCGGTGTAGATATTTCCATGTTTATAGAGATAGTGGTGTAGATAATTCCAATTTTATTCAGATAGCAGTGTAGATATTTCCAAGTTCATACAGATAGCGGTGTAGATATTTCCACGTTTATACAGATGGCGGTGTAGATATTTCCGTGTTCATACAAATGGTGCTGTAGATATTTCCATGTTTGTAGAGATGGCGGTGTAGATATTTTCATGTTTACACAGATGGCCGTGTAGATATTTCCATGTATACACAGAAAGCGGAGTAGACATTTCCATGTTTACACAGACAGCGGTGTGGATATTTCCATGTTTATGCAGATAGTGGTGTAGACATTTCCATGTTTATACAGAAAGCGGTGCGGATATTTCCATGTTTATACAGATAAATGGGCAGATATTTCCATGTTTATACAGATAGCAGTGTAGATATTTCCATCTTAATACAGATGGCGGTGTAGACATCTCCATGTTCGTACAGATGGCGGTGTAGATATTTCCATGTTCATACAGATGGCAGTGTAGATATTTCGAAGTTTATAGAGATAGTGCTGTAGTTATATCCATATTTATAGAGAAATCTGTGTAGATATTTCCATGTATATGCAGAAAGCTGTGTAGATATTTTCATGTTCATGCAGATAGCGGTGTAGATATTTCCATGTTTATACAGATAGCGTTGTGGATATTTCCATGTTTATTCAGATAGTGGTGCAGATATTTCCATGTTTATACATATAGCGGTGTAGATATTTCCATCTTAATACAGATGGCGGTGTAGATATCTCCATGTTCGTACAGATGGTGGTGAAGATATTTCCATGTTCATGCACATGGCGGTGTAGATATTTCCATGTTCATACAAATGGCGGTGTAGATATTTCCATGTTCATAGAGATGGCGGTGTAGATATTTCCATGTTCATACAAATGGCGGTGTAGATATTTCCATGTTCATAGAGATGGCGATGTAGATATTTCCATGTTTATACAGATAGCAGTGTAGTTTTTTCCATGTTTATTGAGATAGCAGTGTAGATATTTCCATTGATATACAGATAGCTGTCTAGATATTTGCATGTTCATAGAGATAGCAGTGGAGATATTTCCATGTTCATAGAGATAGCGGTGTAGATATTACCATGTTCATGCAGATAGCGGTTTAGATATTTCCATGTTCATGCAGATTGCGGTGTAGATATTTCCATGTTCATGCAGATGGCGGTGTAGATATTTTGAAGTTTATAGAGATAACGCTGTAGTTATTTCCATATTTATAGATAAATCTGTGTAAATATTTCCATGTATATGCAGATAGCTGTGTAGATATTTCCATGTTCATGCAGATAGCAGTGTAGATATTTCCATGTTCATCCAGATTCCGGTGTAGATATATCCATGTTCATACAGATGGCGGTGAAGATATTTCCATGTTCATACAGATGGCGGTGTAGATATTTCCATGTTCATATAGAATGCAGTGTAGATATTTCCATGCTCATACAAATGGCGGTGTAGATATTTCCATGTTCATAGAGATGGCGGTGTAGATATTTCCATGTTTATACAGATAGCAGTGTAGTTATTTCCATGTTTATACTGATAGCAGTGTAGATATTTTCATTGATATTCAGATAGCTGTGTAGATATTTGCATGTTCATACAGATAGCTGTGTAGATATCTCCATGTTCATAAAGATTGTGGTGTAGATATTTCCATGTTCATACAGATAGCGGTGTAGATATTTCCATGTTCATACAGATAGCGGTGTAGATATTTCCATGTTCATACAGTTAGCGGTGTAGATATTTCCATGTTCATACTGATAGCGGTGCAGATATTTCCATGTTCATACAGAATGCGGTGTAGATATTTCCATGGTCGTACAGTTAGCGGTGTAGGTATTTCCATGTTCATAGAGATAGCAGTGTAGGTATTTCCAAGTTCATACAGATAGCGGTGTAGATATTTCCATGTTCATATAGATGGCGGTGTAGATATTTCCATGCTCATACAAATGGCGGTGTAGATATTTCCATGTTCATAGAGATGGCGGTGTAGATATTTCCATGTTTATACAGATAGCAGTGTAGTTATTTCCATGTTTATACAGATAGCAGTGTAGATATTTCCATTGATGTACAGATAGCTGTGTAGATAATTGCATGTTCATACACATAGCTGTGTAGATATTTCCATGTTCATAAAGATAGCGGTGTAGATACTTCCATGTTCATACAGATAGCGGTGTAGATATTTCCATGTTCATACAGTTAGCGGTGTAGATATTTCCATGTTCATACAGATGTGTAGATATTTCCATGTTCATACAGATGGCGGTGTAGATATTTACATGTTCATACAGATGGCGGTGTAGATATTTCCATGTTCGTACAGACGGCGGTGTAGATATTTCCATGTTCATAGAGATGGCGGTGTAGATATTTCCATGTTTATGCAGATAGCGGTATAGATATTTCTATGTTTATACTGATGGTGGTGTAGATATTTCCATGGTTATAGAGATGGCGGTCTAGATATTTCCATGTTTATAGAGATAGTGGTGTAGTTATTTCCAAGTTTATACAGACAGCGTTGTAGGTATTTCCATGTTTATACAGATAGCAGTGAAGATATTTCCATGTTTATACAGATAGCGGTGAAGATATATAAATGTTTATACAGATAGCGGTGTAGATATTTCCATGTTTATAGAGATAGTGGTGTAGATAATTCCAATTTTATTCAGATAGCAGTGTAGATATTTCCAAGTTCATACAGATAGCGGTGTAGATATTTCCACGTTTATACAGATGGCGGTGTAGATATTTCCATGTTCATCCAGATGCCGGTGTAGATATATGCATGTTCATACAGATGGCGCTGAAGATATTTCCATGTTCATACAAATGGCGGTGTAGATGTTTCCATGTACATAGAGATGGCGGTGTAGATATTTCCATGTTCATACAAATGGCGGTGTAGGTATTTCCATGTTCATAGAGATGGCGGTGTAGATATTTCCATGTTTATACTGATAGCAGTGTAGTTATTTCCATGTTTATAGAGATAGCAGCGTAGATATTTCCATTGATATACTGATTGCTGTGTAGATATTTGCATGTTCATACAGATAGCGGTGTAGATATTTCCATGTTCATACAGATAGCGGTGTAGAGATTTCCATGTTCATACAGATAGCGGTGTAGATATTTCCAAGTTCATACAGATAGCGGTGTAGATAATTCCATCTTCATAGAGATAGTGGTGTAGATATTTCCATGTTCATACAGTTAGTGGTGTAGATATTTCCATGTTCATTCAGATGGCAGTGTAGATATTTACATGTTCATACAGATGGCGGTGTAGATATTTCCATGTTCGTACGGATGGCAGTGTAGATATTTCCATGTTGATACAGATGGTGGTGTAGATATTTCCATGTTTATAGAGATGGCGATCTAGATATTTCCATGTTTATAGAGATAGTGGTGTAGTTATTTCCAAGTTTATAGAGACAGCGTTGTAGGTAGTTCCATGTTTATACAGATAGCGGTGAAGATATTTCCATGTTTATACAGATAGCGGTGTAGATATTTCCATGTTTTTACAGATAGCGGTGTAGATATTTCCATGTTTATAGAGATAGTGGTGTAGATAATTCCAATTTTATACAGATAGTAGTGTAGATATTTCCAAGTTCATACAGATAGCGGTGTAGATATTTCCACGTTTATAGGGATGGCGATGTAGATATTTCCATGTTCATACTGATGGCGGTGTAGATATTTCCATGTTTATAGAGATGGCAGTGTAGATATTTTCATGTTTTCACAGATGGCGGTGTAGATATTTCCATGTTTACACAGATAGCGGTGTGGATATTTCCATGTTTATGCACATAGCGGAGTAGATATTTCCTTGTTTATACAGATAGTGGTGCGGATATTTCCATGATTATACAGATAGTGGTGCAGATATTTCCATGTTTATACAGATAGCGGTGTAGATATTTCTATCTTAATACAGATGGCGGTGTAGATATCTCCATGTTCGTACAGATGGCGGTGTAGATATTTCCATGTTCATTCAGATTGCGGTGTAGATATTTCGAAGTTTATAGAGATAGTGCTGTAGTTATTTCCATATTTATAGAGAAATCTGTGTAGATATTTCCATGTATATGCAGATAGCTGTGTAGATATTTCCATGTTCATGCAGATAGCGGTGTAGATATTTCCATGTTCATCCAGATGCCGGTGTAGATATATCCATGTTCAAACAGATGGCGGTGAAGATATTTCCATGTTCATACACATGGCGGTGTAGATATTTCCATGTTCATACAAATGGCCGTGTAGATATTTCCATGTTCAAAGAGATGGCGGTGTAGATATTTCCATGTTCATACAAATGGCGGTGTAGATATTTCCATGTTCATAGAGATGGCGGTGTAGATATTTCCATGTTTATACAGATAGCAGTGTAGTTATTTCCATGTTTATAGAGATAGCAGTGTAGATATTTCCATTGATATACAGATAGCTGTGTAGATATTTGCATGTTCATACAGATAGCGTTGTAGATATTTCCATGTTCATACAGATAGCGGTGTAGATATTTCCATGTTCATACACATAGCGGTGTAGATATTTCCATGTTCATACTGATAGCGGTGCAGATATTTCCATGTTCATACAGAATGCGGTGTAGATATTTCCATGGTCGTACAGTTAGCGGTGTAGGTATTTCCATGTTCATAGAGATAGCAGTGTAGGTATTTCCAAGTTCATACAGATAGCGGTGTAGATATTTCCATGTTCATATAGATGGCGGTGTAGATATTTCCATGCTCATACAAATGGCGGTGTAGATATTTCCATGTTCATAGAGATGGCGGTGTAGATATTTCCATGTTTATACAGATAGCAGTGTAGTTATTTCCATGTTTATACAGATAGCAGTGTAGATATTTCCATTGATGTACAGATAGCTGTGTAGATAATTGCATGTTCATACACATAGCTGTGTAGATATTTCCATGTTCATAAAGATAGCGGTGTAGATACTTCCATGTTCATACAGATAGCGGTGTAGATATTTCCATGTTCATACAGTTAGCGGTGTAGATATTTCCATGTTCATACAGATGTGTAGATATTTCCATGTTCATACAGATGGCGGTGTAGATATTTACATGTTCATACAGATGGCAGTGTAGATATTTCCATGTTCGTACAGACGGCGGTGTAGATATTTCCATGTTCATAGAGATGGCGGTGTAGATATTTCCATGTTTATGCAGATAGCGGTATAGATATTTCTATGTTTATACTGATGGTGGTGTAGATATTTCCATGGTTATAGAGATGGCGGTCTAGATATTTCCATGTTTATAGAGATAGTGGTGTAGTTATTTCCAAGTTTATACAGACAGCGTTGTAGGTATTTCCATGTTTATACAGATAGCAGTGAAGATATTTCCATGTTTATACAGATAGCGGTGAAGATATATAAATGTTTATACAGATAGCGGTGTAGATATTTCCATGTTTATAGAGATAGTGGTGTAGATAATTCCAATTTTATTCAGATAGCAGTGTAGATATTTCCAAGTTCATACAGATAGCGGTGTAGATATTTCCACGTTTATACAGATGGCGGTGTAGATATTTCCGTGTTCATACAAATGGTGCTGTAGATATTTCCATGTTTGTAGAGATGGCGGTGTAGATATTTTCATGTTTACACAGATGGCCGTGTAGATATTTCCATGTATACACAGAAAGCGGAGTAGACATTTCCATGTTTACACAGACAGCGGTGTGGATATTTCCATGTTTATGCAGATAGTGGTGTAGACATTTCCATGTTTATACAGAAAGCGGTGCGGATATTTCCATGTTTATACAGATAAATGGGCAGATATTTCCATGTTTATACAGATAGCAGTGTAGATATTTCCATCTTAATACAGATGGCGGTGTAGACATCTCCATGTTCGTACAGATGGCGGTGTAGATATTTCCATGTTCATACAGATGGCAGTGTAGATATTTCGAAGTTTATAGAGATAGTGCTGTAGTTATATCCATATTTATAGAGAAATCTGTGTAGATATTTCCATGTATATGCAGAAAGCTGTGTAGATATTTTCATGTTCATGCAGATAGCGGTGTAGATATTTCCATGTTTATACAGATAGCGTTGTGGATATTTCCATGTTTATTCAGATAGTGGTGCAGATATTTCCATGTTTATACATATAGCGGTGTAGATATTTCCATCTTAATACAGATGGCGGTGTAGATATCTCCATGTTCGTACAGATGGTGGTGAAGATATTTCCATGTTCATGCACATGGCGGTGTAGATATTTCCATGTTCATACAAATGGCGGTGTAGATATTTCCATGTTCATAGAGATGGCGGTGTAGATATTTCCATGTTCATACAAATGGCGGTGTAGATATTTCCATGTTCATAGAGATGGCGATGTAGATATTTCCATGTTTATACAGATAGCAGTGTAGTTTTTTCCATGTTTATTGAGATAGCAGTGTAGATATTTCCATTGATATACAGATAGCTGTCTAGATATTTGCATGTTCATAGAGATAGCAGTGGAGATATTTCCATGTTCATAGAGATAGCGGTGTAGATATTACCATGTTCATGCAGATAGCGGTTTAGATATTTCCATGTTCATGCAGATTGCGGTGTAGATATTTCCATGTTCATGCAGATGGCGGTGTAGATATTTTGAAGTTTATAGAGATAACGCTGTAGTTATTTCCATATTTATAGATAAATCTGTGTAAATATTTCCATGTATATGCAGATAGCTGTGTAGATATTTCCATGTTCATGCAGATAGCAGTGTAGATATTTCCATGTTCATCCAGATTCCGGTGTAGATATATCCATGTTCATACAGATGGCGGTGAAGATATTTCCATGTTCATACAGATGGCGGTGTAGATATTTCCATGTTCATACAGATAGCGGTGTAGATATTTCCATGTTCATACAGATAGCGGTGTAGTTATTTCCATGTTCATACAGATAGCGGTGTAGATATTTCCATGTTCATACAGTTAGCGGTGTAGATATTTCCATGTTCATACGGATGGCGGTGTAGATATTTACATGTTCATACAGATGGCGGTGTAGATATTTCCATATTCGTCCAGATGGCGGTGTAGATATGTCCATGTTCATAGAGATGGCGGCGTAGATATTTCCATGTTTATGCAGATAGCGGTATAGATATTTCCATCTTTATACAGATGGTCGTGTAGATATTTCCATGATTATAGAGATGGCGGTCTAGATATTTCCATGTTTAAAGAGATAGTGGTGTAGTTATTTCCAAGTTTATGGAGACGGCGTTGTAGATATTTCCATGTTTATACAGATAGCGGTGTAGATATTTCCATGTTTATAGAGATAGTGGTGTAGATAATTCCAATTTTATACAGATAGCAGTGTAGATATTTCCAAGTTCATACAGATAGCAGTGTATATATTTCCACGTTTATAGAGATGGCGGTGTAGATATTTCCATGTTCATACAGATGGCGGTGTAGATATTTCCATCTTTATAGAGATGTCGATGTAGATATTTTCATGTTTACACAGATGGCGGTGTAGATATTTCCATGTTTACACAGATAGCGGTGTAGACATTTCCATGTTAACACAGATAGCGGTGTGGATATTTCCATGTTTATACAGGTAGCGGTGTAGATATTTCCTTGTTTGTATAGGTAGCGGTGAAGATATTTCCATATTTATACAGGTAGCGGTGCAGATATATGAATTCATTAAACCTCTTTTTCTTTATAAATTACCCAGTCTTGGGTATGTCTTTATCAGCAGCATGAAAATTGACTAATACACTCACTGTCCATGAATGATACTCTGTTAGCCCATTTGCATTGTTATAAAGAAATACCTGAGGCTGGGTAATTTATAAAGAAATGAGGTTTATTTGGCTCCTTGTTCTGAAGGCTGTACATGAAGCATAGTACCGACACCTGCTTCCAGGGAGGGCCTCAGGAACCTTCCAATCATGGTGGAAGGTGAAGGGAAACCAGCATATCACATGGTGAGAGAGGAAGCAAGAGAGACAGCGAGGAGGTGTCAGTCTCTTTTAAACAACCAGATATCGCATGAACTCACAGGGTAAGAACTCATTCATTAGCAAGAGGACAGCACCAAGCCATTCTGGAGGCATCTGTCTCCAACATTGGGGATCACATTTTAACGTGAGATTTGAAGGGGACAAACATCCAAACTATGTCAGATACCAAAGCTGACAATGCTTAGGATCTTTATCTGTTCCAGGTTCTGGGAAAAGGGAGAGAGTTATCTTCCCTCGTCTATGCTGTGCTACTGCATATTATATTAGTAATTATTGTTCTCTAAAGGTTCTTAAAAGCAAATAAACAAATGCAAGGCAAAACATATGAAATGCAAGGCAAAATATACGAAATGCAAGGCAAATGCATTAAAAACTTTTGAGTGTTAATATATAGATTTTATTTTATCTTTTTAATTTCTTTTGCTTAACCAAATAGATTATGTAGTTTTGATTAACTGGCCATGAAGTAGCTCTGCCTACATTGAATTTCCCATGAATAATTGGTTGTGGAGACTTTTGTGTGTGACCCAAATCCTCCCTCAAAACTGAAGTTTGCCCAGCTATTGGGAGTGTTGGCAAATCATGCCTCTCAGCTGATTCTCTCTAGAATTTATTCTCAGGAGATCTAATTAATAACTTGTCAAGCTGATGTCCATCCTTGGGGACAACTCGTATCTGAATAATGGCCAGTGAAAGGTATTAAAACTCCATACTCCTGCCTCAATTTAGGGCAACTCTGAAGGGTCACCCCAGCTTCTCAGCTCCCCCTTGAGATTAGCTGAGGTATTTGTTGTGACTGCCTCACATCTCAACTCCCTTTATCCAATTCAGCTTTTTCGCCACAGTTGTTGGTTCCTAGGATTTTACCCAGTTAAATGTTCTCTACACAAATTTCTATCTCAAATCTGCTTTACAGGGAATGTGGCCTCAGACAGGTTTTCATTAGGTTCTGGACATAACTCTCATTAGTCATTGATATGATTCGGCTGTGTCTCCGGCCGAATCTCACCTTGATTGTAATTATCCCCGCATGTCAAGGACGGAGTCAGGTGGAGATAATTGAATCATAGGGGCGGGTTCCCCCTACTGTTCTCCTGGTAGCGAATAAGTCTCACGAGATCTGATGGTTTTCAAATGGGAGTTTCCCTACACAAGCTTTCTTCTCTGCTACCATTTAAGATGTGCCTTTGCTTCTTTTTTGCCTTCTGCCATGACTGTGAGGCCTCCCCAGTCATGTGGAATTGTGAGTTCATTAAACCTCTTTCCTTTATAAATTACCCGGTCTTGGGTAGGACTTTATTAGCAGCATGAGAACAAACTAGTACAGTCTGTTCTATAAGCCCAAGTCGGATCACAGAGTCCCGCTTTCTGTTTCTTTTTTTTTTCCAGCCCATATTTCTACTAAAACTTGACTCATGTAGACTTAAAACAAAATAATTAAGCATGGCTAATATTTATTTAATATTTTATACGTGTCAGGTACTGTATTTTGTAACTTATCTTTTAATAATCTTTCCAAATCTCTAAAAGGAGAATTCTGCTCTTTTATAGAGAAAATAAGGATGGCTCAATCTTTTGATTTTTATTACAAGCTTTATTTTGTATAACATATAATAAACTAAAAATATTGAAAGTTTAGAAACCATCAGCACACAATCGAGGTGATGGAAATATACTTCACCTCCAGTTTCCTGATGCCTCTTTATAATACATTTCTCTGGCCCCTCATTCCTGGCCCTTAAAAACCACCAAACTGCTTTCTGTCACTGGACAGTAATTTATACAGTCAAAAAATGTATATAAATAAAATTTTACACTATGCACTTTTTTGTCTGACATTTTATGTTTTTTTCTCTGCATGTTTTACCTCTAGAGTCTGCCTTGTTTCACTTAGTATAATTATTTTGAGATTCATTCATGTTATAGTATGTATCCATAATTAATTCGGATAAAGCAAGTTAATTCATTAATGTATTGATTGATATTTAGACTGTTTCTAGTTTGGGCTATTATGAATACATGTGCTATGAACATTTGTGTTGATATCATTATATGAACACCTACTTTTATCTCTCTTGGGTAAATACCCAGGAGTGCAATGGCTGAGTCTTACGGCAGAAGTATGTTTAACTTTTTAAGGGACTCTTGAACTGTTTTTCAAAGGTTACACTTTTTTGTATTCCCATCAGCAGTGTATGAGAGTTTCAGCTTCTCCATATCCAAGCCAGTGCTTGTCTATTATCAGTCATGCTAATCTTAGCTATTTAAAAATAGATAGTGGCGTCTCATTTTGGTTTTAATTTGCATTGCCCTAAGCATTAATTATGTTGAGCATATGTGCTTATTTACCAAACAAATGTCTACTTTGAAATGTCTGTTCCAGTCTTTCACCCAAGTTTTAAATGGGGTTGTTTGTTTTTCATTATTAAATTTTGAGCTTTTAAAATATATTTTTGATGCAAGCCTTTTATCAGATATATGAGTTGCAAATATTTTCTCCCAGCCTGCAGCTTGTCTTTTCAGTCTCTTAATAGATTCTTTTGAAGAGCAGATTCTTTTTTTTAAATTTGATGAGTTCTTCTTATCAATATATTATTATATAAATCATGCTGTGGGGTCATATCAAAGAAAGCTTTGCCTGACTCAAAGTCCCAAATGTTTTCACATCTTCCCTCTCCTCTCCTTTGGGAACTGAGATTACACGTAAATTCAGTTACTTGAAATTTACTGTCTACTATTGCTCTGTTCATGATTTTTAAAAATTTATTTTCTCTCTATATTTTATTTTCAGAGGTGTCTATCTTTTCTTCTTTAATGACTAATGTGCTATCAGCCTACCATGTAGCTGGGACTACAGCCGCATGCTACTATGCCCCGCTAATTTTTGTATTTTTAGTAGAGATGGGATTTCACCATATTGGTCAGGCTGGTCCTGAACTCCTGACTTCGTGATCCACCTGCCTCGGCCTCGCAAAATGCTGAGATTACAGGCGTGAGCCACTGCGCCCAGCCTTCTTTAGTGTATCTTGCATGTCTCTATTTTAGAACATATAGAATACTGTTTCAATAAGCATTTTAATGTTCTTAACTGATAACTCTGGCACCTTGATTTACTCTGGATCAGTTCTGATTCAGTGATTTTTCTCCTTATTATGAGCCACGTTATTCTGTCTTTTGTTGTTACTGTTGCATCTCTGCTAAACTGTGTCTGGATGTCAGATACGGTGACTTTTATCTTATTGAGTGCTGGAAGTATATGTAAATATTCTTGATCTTTGTATTGGTATGTATTTAAGTTTAGTTGGAAAGAGTTTGACTCTTTTTGGTCTTGCTTTAAAAATTCATTAGGTGGGATCAGACCAGTTCTCATTTTAGAGCTAATCACTCCCAACTAGTGAGGCAAGATCCTTCTGGGTATCCCTGGGAATCTTGAGGTGTTTCTGGTTTGGCTGATAAAATAAGCACTATTACTGGACCTTGGTGAGCATGTGTACTGTTACTTTTCATCTTATCTGTGTGTTCTTTCCCCAACTGTAGGTACTTTTCTCTAGGCCTGTCCTAACAATTACTTAGCTATGTGCTTTAGGGGGACCCTTTGCAGAGCTCTGGAGTTCTCTTTCTGTGCAGCCCCTTCTTCTCAGAAACCTTGTCCTGAGAGCTCATGTCAACATGGTTTCTATGGACTCTCAGCTCTGTCCCCTCAGCTCAGGGAGAACAATGAGCTCCTCTTGGGCTCTTCTCCTGGAGTAGTGGGCTGGAAAACTTTCTCCAGGCATAAATTAGGGCAGTTGATAGGCTCACCTTGTTTGAGACTGACTTTACAGGGTCTTGCAAACTTTTGTGGCATACATTTTGGCCATTTTTTTGGTTGTTTCAGGAGGGAGAGAAAGTCTAGTTCTTGTTACTCCATCATGGTCATTGCAGAAGTCAACCTAACTGATATTTATCAATACAGTCTGTTGCTACACATTGAACTTGCTTAAGATAATTTTTAGATGGCACAGAACTTTCTGTCCATTGAATGAGACTCTCTGCTTATTTTGCAAGTGCTCATTTGTATGGAGACGTTTGTATGGAGAAACTTCAAAAAGTTTGTGGAAAAATGAAGTTAAAAGATAAACATTGAAAATGTGATCTTCGGTTTTCATCCCTAAAGAACTGATGGTCCTGGGAACTTAACAATGTCAATGCAGTCTCTTATATATTATTAACTTAAGAAAAATGGGTGCCCTTTCCACATTTGTTGAGATTGGGAAACAAAAAGAAGTCAGAAGGAGCCAAATCAGAGCTGTAAGGTGGATGCCTGACAATTTCCCATTGAGACTCTCACAAAATTGCCTTTGCTTGATGACAGGAATGAGCAGAAACATTGTGGTGTTAGAGGACTGTCTGCTAAAGCTTTCCCAGGTATTTTGCCCTAAAACTTTGGCTAACTTATTCAAAACACTCTCATGATATGCAGATATTATTGTTCTTTGACCTTCCACAAAGTCAACAAGCAAAATGCCTGGAATGTCCCCAAAAAACTGTTGCCGGGACCTTTGCTCTTGAGTGATCCCCTTTTGCTTTGACTGGACCACTTCCACCTTTGGTAGCCATTGCTTTGATTGTGTTTTGCCCTCAGGATCATACTGGGAAAGCCATGTTTTATCTTCTGTTACAATTCTTCAAAGAAATCCTTCAGGATCTTGACCTTAGTTCTTTAAAATTTCCATTGAGAGCTCTCCTCTTGTCTGCAGCTGATCTGAGCACAACACTTTTGGCACCCATGCAGTGGAAAGTTGGTTCAACTTTAATTTTTTAGTCAGAACTGTGTAAGCTGAACCAATTAAGATGTCTACGATGTTGGCTATTGTTTGTGCTGTTGATTATCAGTCCTCTTCAATTAGGGCACAAACAAGATTAATTTTTTTCCTTGCAAATTGATATGGATGATCTGTCCCTGTGGACTTCATCTTCCACATCATCTCGTTTCTTATTTAAAAAAGCTGTCTGCTTGTGAACTACTGATTTCTTTGGTGCATTGTCCCCTCAAGCTTCTTGTAAAGCATCAGTGATTTCACCATTCTTTCACTCAAGCTTCATCATAACCTAATGTTTGTTCTTGCTTCAATTTTAGCAGAATTTACATTGCTCTGCTAGGGGCTCTTTTCAAACTAATGTCTACTCCTTCTTACTGTCTCAAACTAGATCCTGTTCAAACATGCTATAATAAATTAGTATGAGTTTATTTTGCTCCCAAAATTGAAACCTTTGCATATTTTTTTTTCATAATATACATTTTCCATGAACTTTTTAAGGCCTCTCATGTATCCACAGGTAGAGTGCCTTACCTATTCTGACTTCAGTCAATTATTCAAGACCTTTCCTTGTCAGTGATACATTAGAAAGGTAGAGAATTGAAAAATAAGAGTAGCTTCTGCTGATTAAGAAACACTATATCTTTTTCTACTTCTTTCTTTTTTTTTTTTTTTTTGAGACAGCATCTTTCTCTGTCACCCAGGCTGGAGTGCAGTGGTGTGATCTCAGCTCACTGCAACCTCTGCCTCCCAGGGTCAAGTGATTCTCCTGCCTCAGCCTCCCGAGTAGCTGGGACTATAGGTGCCTGCCACCACACCCAGCTAATTTTTGTATTTTTAGTGGAGACAAGGTTTCACCATATTGGCCAGGCTGGTCTTGAACTCCTGACCTTGTGATCTGCCTGACTCGGCCTCCCAAAGTGCTGGGATTACAGTCATGAGCCACCGTACCTAGCTTTCTACTTCTTTCTTATTATTTTCCTCCTCTCTCATTCCTATATTCTCTCCCTTCTCCTACTTTCCTCCCCACTCCCTGTTTCCTTCCTTTCATCTTTCCTATTTTCAAGACTTAATATTTCTTGAACCTCAGATGTTATCATAGTATGTTATTTGTTTAATTTTCACATAACAATAATAGTTTAAATACAAATAATATTTATTTTCATCCCCATGTTATCAGTATAACAGTAAAGATGTGGAGAGGCCAGCTGGGCATGGTGGCTCAAGCCTGTAATCCCAGCACATTGCGAGGCCGAGGTGGGTGGATCACGAGGTCAGGAGATCGAGACCATCCTGGCTAACACGGTGAAACCCCATCTCTACTAAAAAATAGAAAAAATTAGCTGGGCGTGGTGGCGCGTGCCTGTAGTCCCAGCTACTCGGGAGGCTGAGGCAGGAGAATAGTGTGAACCCAGGAGGCAGAACTTGCAGTGAGCCAAGATCACGCCACTGCACTCCAGCCTTGGTGACAGAGCGAGACTCTGTCTCAAAAAATAAATAAATAAATAAATGAAAATAAAATTTAAAAACATGATGTGGAGAGGCCAAACCAATGGCTCTTATATCCACGTTCTTTCTTCTAAATGATTTCACCTTAGTTTTGGTCTGCATCTCTAACCATAGCTAGTTGCAGTAGGACTTTCTATCTGGCCTTGCTGCTCTCATTTTTGGACCTCCTCACTGAAATCAAATTGATCTTTCTAAAATGCAAACCTGGTCTTAGTATTTTATTACTTAAAACCCATTGGTGGCTTTCCATGATTTATGGAATAAAGTCAAAATTCCTGTTTTTGCCCACGTTTCTGTGTGCCTCTCATCCCTACATTTACTGATTCCTGTGTGCCATAAATTGCCAGTTGTCCAGAGTTCATTCTCTTTTTGTACTTGGGAGGACTTCTGCATCCTGCAACTTTTCCCCTGAAACATGCTTGGAAAATACCTACTCATTTTTTTCAGATTCAGGTTAGTTTTTTACTTCAGTTTCTTTTCCTGAAGCTTATACTGACTGCTCCATATGGCTTTGGGGATTAGCTACTCATTCCTTTGTGCCCTTTGTAGATACACATTTATCATGGAGTCTTTTTTTTTTTTTTTTTTTTGAGACAGAGTCTCACTCTGTCACCAGGCTGGAGTGCAGTGGTGTGATCTCAGCTCACTGCAACCTTTACCTTCCAGGTTCAACTGATTCTCTTGCCTCAGCCTCCCAAGTAACTACAGCCGTGCACCACCGTGCCCAGCTAATTTTTGTATTTTTAGTAGAGACGGGGTTTCACTATGTTGGCCAGGATGGTCTCGATCTCTTGACCTCGTGATCTGCCCACGTTGGCCTCCCAAAGTGCTGGGATTACAGGCATGAGCCACCGCTCCCAATCAGTCATGCAGTCTTTATACTTACTTGTTTACTTGCCTGTGAGCTCACGGAATGCAGGGACTATTTCCTTGTTGCTCTAGCACCTACACCAGTACCTGGTATCCAGAAGCTGTATGCTAAATGTTTGTTGAGTGGCTGTTTGACTGAATGATTGTACTCCTAATTAGTAGATAGAAAGCCATGAACTTCCCAGTTCATCATTCTTTGTGCTCAATTCTTGTTTCTTTATTGTGTTCAAAAGAGTTCCTTAGTGACATAAAACTATGGAGCTAGTATGTCAGCTCATTTAAGCAATGATTGGTTTATGTATATAAGAGGCTTCAATAATTATATATTTTTATTTCAGTTTCAATAAATGATCAATTGATTAATTTTCTCTGTTTTGGCTTATTGTTCACATTTAATATCAAATAAAAGTGTTTTACTTAAAATTATTCATGCCAATTATGACAGTTAGGTGAATATTACTTTGATTTACATTCCAGTAGTAGTTTTGGTTGAACCCTGAATATGCTAAGACGTCACTTTTCTTTTTTCTTATGAACAGGCTACTGTGTTTACATATATTATTAAAATCTTCTTTGAAAATACGAAGTGTTACATTTCTTATATTTAGTTCTCTGTGCTTCAGAATTCCTGTGATACTTGCACTTAAGTCCTTCTGAGCAGTTGATGTTAATATTTATGTGGTTAATTTCATGAAACATGGTGGTTTTCATTTCTATCATTAATTTATACAGGAGATAGACTGTTTTCCAGGTGTAAGCTCAGTCATATAATTAGAAAATTTATAAGCAGAAGGGAGTTATTTGGTCTAACCCATTTATTCTACAGATAGAGAAATTAGAGTCCAGAAACTCTGTCTTCTTTAAAGTCTTACAGGTATTTAAGAAAAAAGAATAGGCTTGAGGTTTCTGTGTTCTGAACCCAGTGATCTTGACACTGTAATGATCTTCATCCATATTATTCACAGAAGTAAATATAATCACATATTAAATAAGAAACAAAAATACTAAGGAGATATTATACTGAAAAATGAAATAATATGATCTTAATTATTTTGATCAGATTCAATATATAGCAGCTTGAAGGCTAATAATTCCAATGATTCTCTGAATAAACCATTTTTCTAATAAGATTACAGGTTTTAGTAATCTAATTATTTTGACTGATGCAAATGTTACCCCGCCAGTCTGAAAAATGTGTTTATTTTTATGTCATAAAGAATAATTTATTCCAAAAAGGCTAGTTTCCAAAATATATGTATCTTCTGAAACTGTATCTATTTTTTCCCACGTTTTCTAAATATAGTTTAGAGGGCGTTTGTTGATTTTCATGGTGCTGAAACATTAAGGTATAATGTTCTCATGAAGGAGAATAATGTCATTTAGATATTGTAATTTTGGAGGATCACAATACTTTTTGGAATGTGGTTGTTGCAGCACTGGTCACTTATACTAATTATATAATAACATACTATACTAATGCAATAATATACCATATGAAATTATTAAATGGTAAATTTGTCTTAAATCCTCTAGAATACTGCAAAGAAATAGTTTATATAAGAAAGAGTACCATAGCATATGTGAACACAATGTTTCCTATTTTTTTCTTCTTTTTTATTTTTTTGAAGACAAGTTCTCACTCTGTTGCCCAGACTGGAGTTCAGTGCCATGTTCATAGTTCACTGCAACCTCAAACTCCCAAGCTCCAGTGATCCTCTTGATTCAGCCTCTGAAGTAGCTGTGCCTATAGGTGTGCACCACCACACTGGCTAATTTTTAAAATTTTTTATAGATATGTTGCCCAAGCTGGTCTCAAATTCTTGAGCTCAAGAGATCTTCTCACCTTGGCCTCCCAGAGTGTTGGGATTACAGGCATGAGCCACCATACTCAGCCAATATTTCTTTTCTAAAAGACATTTTCTAACATACTTCTCATTTTAACTAACATAATATTCAAAGTGTAGATCTGAGAAAGAGATAGTGCCTGCAGATCTGGGATCCTACATGCTAATATTATGGGATGCATTCAGATTTGATCAGCAGATATTCCATTTATTCTAGAACACCACCAGCAGAAGAATGTAATTACGTCTATCACTAAAACTTTGTGTCAATACAGACTACTGTATTTGTTATCATAGATGGTCCTTGGATGGCAGCCTTAAGCAATTTTAAACCTAGACAGGTGATGTACTTTTTCTTCTTGGATAATTTTCATTGTTTTATCTAATTTGGTTGTAACTAATGTGTTTAATATGGCTTGCTTGTTTTTTAAAAAGTTGTTCAGTATCCTTAGAACTCAGTGCTGATTTCTTTTTCTAGCAGGCCTTTTATATAGGACATCTCACTTTCTCCTGGCTCTCTACTACTAGCATGAGGTCTCTGAAAAAATCAAGACAGCCAAGTAATTTGTTATAGAATAGCCTATGTAGAGGGACAGGGGAGGAGTCATATTCCAAGAGGGAAAGACCTTTGAGCCAGGCTCAATTTGTAGAGGCTGTTGAATGAAAATGAGAGAGAGAGAATGCACACTTTATTGCACTATTAAAGCAAAATTCTGACAATAACTTCTAAAAATGATTCCACTCTTATACATTGAGAATATGACAGACCTTCCAAAAGTATAATTTCTTACATGAACGTCCAGGTATATAAGGAAAAATAACTATTTCATACCAATATCTTCAGCCGCCTTTATTGTTGGTTCACCACATAGATTTTTATCAGAATCGCAGAACATTAATTTTTTAAATTAGCTACCATTACAACTAGCTTGAGAAGAACTTTCTTTTTAATAATTCGACCCAGATGCATTCTAGATACTCCAGTGTTACGAATCGATGGCTTCATGAGGAGCCGCTGTTGACTCATGCTATCTCTGGACACACTGACAGGAAATGTTTTCTTACACCTGTTTTCCTCCTGCTTTTCCTTGGTAGGACTTAGTTCCTTGGCATAGTTCAGTATCAATGGCAGTCATAGAGAAGTGTTACAAAAACCCAGCTTATTCCAACTTGTGAATTATTTGGCACCCAGGAACCAGGTCTTACAATCTTCAACCCACTTTTTCCTAACATGGCCCCTTTTCTGAAATGTTTATTTATATATGATGTAGGCCTGGGGAAAGGACATGGACTTTCAAAGAAAATATTCTGCAATAGATCTCTCAACTCCAGAGAACCTTCTGACTAAATCTGAAAGAATTCCACTGTGCTCTGATAACATCCTTTAATAATGAAGGAAAAGATATTTTTCCCCCAGGAGGATTTTGTAGTGAAAGAGATGGCATAATTTTTTTTTTAAATGTTGTTTATAATCTAATTTGTTTTTTTCATTTGTGGGGTGTGTCTTAAATCCTAAATGGTACATCCTTTTTAAAATACTTCTAGTAATAAAATGTTTCTGAAGTTATGTTGTAAATATCATTGGACTATGTTTAATAATGTTAAGTTGATCCCACTTCCCCTGAAATTATATACATAAATGCTGAAAGTATAAATTTCCATATACAACTTCATGGAACATTTTTCTTCCAAGTGTGCATTTGCTAGAATTTGCATTGAAAGGTTTTGGAAGGAGCCTGTTGGTATGAATCCTGTGTGAGCAACACTCAGATTTGTTGCATACTGAACAGCATGCTAAACCTCACTTCACAAGCTTAGATTTCTCATCTACCATCTTGAGCTGAATTTAAAATGTTACTGCAGTTTATTATGTCACCTGTTCGTCAAACACTGATGCAAAGCTTAGTTTTCAGTGTGAAGAACCCATGACTAGAGAAGGGAAGAAGAAAGGGTCAAGCAGACCTCATTAAAGAGTGTATGGGCAAGAAAACACATCAGATGTCTTGATAGGTTTTTTAAAGTCCTGTTAGACTTGTCATGATTTCCAAAACACTAAATGCCATCTAGTATTTTGGACCCTCCAAAATTACAGTAGAATATTATTATGGGTCATCTTAATTGGAAATATACAGGAAAATCCTGATGATTAATGTAGACTAGTGATAGCTCTCACATATTTATATAACCTATGTTGAAAAGAAAGAAGAAAGGCAGGAAGGAAAGAAGGAAAAAGAGCGGAGAGAGAGGAACAAGAAAACACGTGGATTTGTGGAAATGAAAATTTTTAAATTACTAATTTGCAAGAATGGGTAAGAAAAATACCGAGTATGAACATAAGTGCTTTCAATTCCGTTTGTCTCTTAATCCTTCTCAGTCCGTGGCCAGTTTTGAAACTTGGTGTAACTTCCTTCCTTTATTCCTCCCTCCCTTGCTCCCTCCATCCCTTCTTGCCAGCCTCCTTCCCTTCCTCTCTCCTTGAGTTTCCTTCTTCTTTCTTGTTCCCTCCCTCCCTCCCTCTCTCTTTTTTCCCTTAGTTTCCCCGGAAGCACATATACCAGCCATTTGAATGCTTTCTGCTCATAGATACTGCCAAGCCCCCTCACCCAGACTGCTGACTAGATTTGGTAGAATGGAATGAGAAACATAGACTTTGTGTCTGTGGCGGCCACCTCTGATGTTGCAGATTTTTGCCGTGATTATGCACTCCAGCCGAGGGACGCTAGAGAGGTTGAAATTTCAACTGTGGGATTTGCCATTTTGGAATTTGCAGTAATGTACTGGATATGCTAACAGCAGCCTGGCTAGCCTCCACTTCACAAGGAAGTATTTAAATATACACGTGTAATATGAAGAAAATTGCATTAGATCATAAGGGATGAATTATTTTGTAAATGGCTATACCATCAAATACCATACCTGATATCAATCATCTTCATCAGACAGTATCTGTGTATGTAAGTAGATAAACAAAAAAGCAGGAGTTTATTTCTCTCTAATGTATCCTTGACTCTCTAGCGGTGACCTCTGAAATGTCTCTTCTGATCCAGACTTGTTTGAATCATGTGCAACATTTTAGATTTGTCTTTTCTCTGCAAGTTTTTTTTTTTGTTAAGTACCATAACATATTGAACCAAACAGTTTTCCTTGCTTTCTATTGATGACACATGATTTTGGCTTTTATCTTCAGTGGAAAATCAATGTGTCACATGGCGTTCACTAAGAAAAAGGTATGGGGCCTCTTTGTAATTCTTTGTCAGATGGTTGCTTTATCTTGATTTATGCCTTCAAACATTTTCCCATTCAGCAGAAAATATTGTGTCGCTATCTGTGAGAGCAAAGCGATCTATACCAATTTATGCTCTAAGTGTAGCCTCCTTCCAGAACTGCTTATGGAACATATCAACTCACTATAGATTAGGGACATAATGGATTCTTCTTTCTTAAAAGTGGCAGATTGACAATTTTAGTTCATATACAAGCTTTTATATTAACATTAAAACAATATTTCTATGTAAAGTAAAATATTGTAGTTGATTATTATTCGAGGGCCTCCCAGAATTGCAAGGTCTGAAAATAAATTCAATGTTCCTGGTGGTAACAAAATTGCTCCTACTTCCTTGTATCAGGACTGCCATTTGGAACTGCTGGGGAAGCTCTTTTCAGAAATTATTTTCAAAACAGCATTGTTGCCTTTTGCCAAACTGAAATCTGGTTGTAAACTTTTGAAAACTAGTTCCTTGGAATGGAATTCAAGTTGTCTTCTAAGCAGTTTTTTTTAACTCAAACATACATTCTATCTTGCTTTATTATGTCACTATTTGTGTACGAAACATATTTCTATTTTTACCATTTTCAATTTATTTACATTTACATTTACATTTGTGTGTATATATATACACACATACATACACTTTAAGTTCTGGGATACATATGCAGAACTTGCAGTTTTGTGAAATAGGTATACATGTGCTGTCGTGGTTTGCTGCACCCATCAACCCGTCATCTACATTAAGTATTTCTCCTAATGCTATCCCTCCTCTTTCCTTCCTACCCACTGACAGGCCCCAGTGTGTGATGTTCCCCTCCGTGTGTTTATGTGTTCTCATTGTTCAACTCCCACTTATGAGTGAGAACATGTGGTGTTTGGTTTTCTGTTCTTGTGATAGCTTGCTGAGAATGATGGTTTCCAGCTTCATCCATGTCTCTGCAAAAGACATTAATCCATCCTTTTTTATAGCTGCATAGTATTCCATGGTGTATATGTGCCACATATTCTTTATCCAGTATATCATTGATGGGCATTTGGGTTGGTTCCTAGTCTTTGCTACTGTGAATAGTGCTGCAATAAACATATGTGTGAATGTGTCTTTATAGTAGAATGATTTATAATCCTTTGGATGTGTACCTAGTAATGAGACTGTTAGGTCAAATGGTATTTCTAGTTCTGGATCCTTGAGGAATTGCTACACTGTCTTCCACAATGGTTGAACTAATTTACACTCCCACCAACAGTGCAAAAGCATTCCTATTTCTCCACATCCTCTCTAGCACCTGTTGTTTCCTGACTTTTTAATGATTGCCATTCTAACTGGCGCGAGATGGTATCTCATTGGACCAGGGGTGATGAGCTTTTTTTTTTTTTTTTCTTCGAGACAGCCTCACTCTGTCACCCAGGGTGTAGTGCAGTGGCACAATTTCGGCTCACTGCAACCTCCACCTAATGGGTTCAAGCAATTCTCCTGCCTTAGCCTCTTGAGTAGCTGGGATTACAGATATATACCACCACGCCTGGCTAAAGTTTTTTTGTGTGTTTTGGTAGAGACAGAGTTTCACCATAGTGGCCAGGCAAGTCTCAAACTCCTGACCTTGTGATCCACTCGCCTTGGCCTCCCAATGTGATGGGATTACAGGCGTGAGCCACCACGCCCAGCCTATGGTGAGCTTTTTTTCATGCGTTTATTGGCCGCATAAATGTCTTCTTTTGAGAAGTGTCTGTTCATATCCTTTTCCCACTTTTTGATGGGGTTGTTTTTTTCTTGTAAATTTGTTTAAGTTCCTTGTAGATTCTGGATATTAGCCCTTTGTTAGATGGATAGATTGCAAAAATTTTCTCCCACTCTGTAGGTTGTGTGTTCACTCCGATGATAGTGTCTTTTGTTGTGCAGAAGCTATCTTTAGTTTAATTAGATCCCATTTCTCAATTTTGGCTTTTGTTGCCACTGCTTTTGGTGTTTTAGTCATGAAGTCTTTGCCTATGCCTATGTTCTGAATGGTATTGGCTAGGTTTTCTTCTAGAGTTGTTATGGTTTTAGATCTTATGTTTAAGTCTTTAATCCATCTTGAGTTAATTATTTTATAAGGTGTAAGGAAGGGGTCCAGTTTCAGCTTTCTTCATATGGCTAGCCAGTTTTCCCATCACCATTTATTAAATAGTCAATCTTTCCCCATTGTTTGTTTTCGTCAGGTGTGTCAGAGATATGTTGTATATTTCATGGTAGAATGCCTTCTGTCAATGGGGAAAAATAACAAGCATATATGGGATGAATGAAGTCTGCTATGGTTAAGGTTGAGAATATTTACTGATCCTTGAGTTCAGTCTCCAGGAATGTTGGAAATAGAGAATGGAGATAATGGAGATAAAGAAAAGTTCTGAAAATGACACTTCCCATAGTGTCAAAATTGTGATCTATTGGAGAATTCTGTGGTACATCAAAATCTCTGTTTATACTGATGTTTGTTATTGTGTATGAGCATATCTTTATCAGGTGTAGGCTATTTCTATACTTTCATGTCTTTAAATCAATGTTTCTATTCACATATGTATATGTGCAAATGGAAGCATGTTAATATTATATATATATTTTCTGTCATTACCATGATTGCTATGATTATCATTAGCATGTATTATTAGTGTGACCGAAGTATCATCAGTATCAGTTTCTTTTTAACTGCAGTGCTCCTGTAATGCTTCATTTCTACAGAGCCAACCTACACCCACCGTTTCCCTGACTATAACTTTACCTAAAGTATAAGCCCTTATAAAGCCATGAAAGCCTACCAAGAATTGTCAAAGAAGCTAGGCAGCAGCCAGGCTCTGCCTTAGGAAAAGACTTTACTTTTTATTATCATGTGCAGTACTTAACTACTTGTTTTGACCTCTAAGATTTTGCTCTCCTATATTTCTATCCCCTGGCTTTCTGATATTTCATGTGATTATATTTGAAATTTTAACCTTGCTTTTCTTTTTGGAATCTCTGATATCTCTGCTGCCACAGGTAATGACAGGTTCCTCTCTAACTGTTGGTGTTATCCCTGGTCAGATTATTACTGATGACAGAAGTAGATGTTTTACGTGGATTCTCTCGATATCAGAAACAAATACAGATATCACAACTCAAAAATGACAGACTGATAACCATTATGAACTTAGATGCAACATTCTTAATACAATATTAGCAAGTCGAGTCTAGGAATATTTAAAAATGATCATGTGTTTTAACCAAGTGGGGTATATCTCAAGTTGGTTTCAACAACTGAAAATCTACCATGCTGACAGAAAAAAGAAAAATCACGTGACACTCTCAATAGATGCAAAAAAGGAATTTACAAAATGTAACACATTTTTTAAATTAAAAACTCCCAGCAAACTGAGGATAGAAAAGTACATTTTCAAACTGATTATGTGTTTACAAAAAATCTATAGCAAACATCTTACTTAAAATGGTGAAAGCCTTAATACTTTCTACATAAGATTATGAAAAATGCAATGATGTCCTCTCTCCCTAGTTCTTTAAAGTATTGCATTCAATATTAAATAAGTGGAAATATATACCAAGTTCATTGATAAATATTTAATACTTATGAGATGATAATTCTCCTGAAATTGATCTCTAGATTCAGTGGAATTCCCATGAAACCTTATAGGTCCTTTTGGATAAATTACAAAACTGATTCTAAAACAGGGAGAAAGAAAGAAGGGAAGGAAGGAGGAATGGACGGAAAGAAGAAAGAAATAAAGAGAAAAGAAAAGAAAATAAGAAATAAGTGACACCCAAGTTGGGAAGAAAGAAAAATACTATTCTCACATGATGTAAACATATACATAGAAAATCCTTAGGCATCTGCAGAAGTGTGCTAGAGGTATGAAGTGAATTTAACAAAGTTGTAGGATGAAAGATCAATAAATAAAATCAATTGTGTTTCTATACACAATCAACACCAATTAGAAAATAAAATTATGTAAGCAATTTAACTTATAATAGCCTCAAAAATAATAAAATAATTCAGAATAAATTTAATAAAAGGTATGCTGATCCAAAATTTCTAAATCACTAATACGAGAGATTGAATAGGTAGAAATATGTATCAAGTTCATTGGTAAATATACATGTCATACTTATTAGATGATAATTCTTCTGAAACTGATCTCCAGATTTGGCACAATCCCAATCAAACCTATAGGCCTTTTTGGAGAAATTACAAAGCTGATTCTAATTTTTTTTTTTTAATGTGGAAGTCCTAGAATAGCCAGAGCATGTTTTAGAAAGAAGAATAAAGTTGGAAAACTTTCCAAATTTCAAGACATATTGTAAAGCTACACTAACCAGTACAGTAAACTTACTGGCATGAAGAAGACATATATATCAGTGAAACGGAATAAATAATTTAGAAATATATCCAGCCTTACATGGCCAAAGTTGCCAAAATAATTCAATAAGGAAATCAATGTCTTTATAAAGATGGTACTAATAAAATTGGATATTAAATGGAGAATATGAACTTCAGAATTACCTCACACCATATCCTCAAATTAACTCAACATGTATTTTATACATAATGTAAATATAAAAAGTATAAAGCTTACTGAATAGGAAAAATTTTTAATAATCTTACTATAGCTAAAAATTTTTTAGATAAGAAAAGGACGGATGAAAATGGAAAAAAATAGTAAGTTGGACTTCATGAAATTAAGACTTTTGCAATTTAAAACATAGCATCAAAAAATGAAAAGGCAAACCACAGATTGGG
Source organism: Gorilla gorilla gorilla (assembly GCF_029281585.2). NCBI lineage: Eukaryota > Metazoa > Chordata > Mammalia > Primates > Hominidae > Gorilla > Gorilla gorilla. The sequence goes on along the minus strand of NC_073234.2, from coordinate 10,647,864 downwards.
ACAGAATAATTTTAAATATGTCTGATAAAGAACTTTCATCTAGAATGTACACATAACTAAAAAACTAAATAACAAAACACAAATAACTCATTTAACATAATATTTTGACCTAAATGGGCCAAATATTTGTACAGATATTTTAATTTAAAAAGAGATGATGTCCAATACACAAATGAAAAGATACTTAACATTACCCGTCATCAGGGAAATGCAAGTTAAAACCACATTGAGGTACCACTGTACACCCACTGGAGTGGCTGACACGAGCAGAACTGACCATACTACATGATGTGAAGAATTGCTATTCACACCTGGCTAGTGGGACTTCAAAATGGTACAGACATTTTGGAAAGCAGTTTGGCAGTTTCTTTTAATGTTAAACTTAGTACTGATCATATAGCCAAATAATTCCACTGCCACTCAAAATAAATAAAAACATATCCGTACCAAGCCTCATCCTTGAAGTTCATAGCAGATGTGTCCATCAACTTGTAAATGGATAAACCAGTTGTAGATGGAGTACCACTCAACAATAAAAAGGAGCAAACTGGTACAACAGCAATATAAATGAATAGCAAAAGCATTATGCTCAGTGAAAGAAGCTAGACATGAAAGACACCAATGTATCATTCCACTAATAGGATACTCTAGAAAATGCAAACTGTAGAAACAGAAGCAGATTAGTGGTTCCCTGTGTTCAGGAATGGAGAAAAGATCAAATGCAAAACAGCAAAAGAAAACATTTTGTGATGATGCAGATTTTCTGTATCTTGATCATGATTGTGGTCAAATGATGATATTCATCTGCCATAACCCATTAAATTGCACATTGAAAAGGGTGAATTTTACTGTGTGTACATTATACTTAAATGGAGCTGTAAATATGTTTGGAGCTTATCTGTGAACATTAGTTGCAGAGCAGGAGTTATTTTTATAGAGTGGAAATCTGCTGAGTGCCAACTTGAGAAGGGTTGAAAAAAATTAGAACCTTCTTCCAACACATTTCAGTTAGAACACTCTTAGGATGTCGTTACAGCTGCGCTCTATATTGGAGTCTCTGATGAAATCACATGTCTAACAATCTCAGCATGCCTTTCATCAACAGAATACACAGGTGTTTTCTTTTTTTTACTATAAAGGATATACCAAACAACTTTTTCAAGACTTTACTTCAAAAAGGCACGTAGTTTTGCAACATTTTGGTAAGTCTTTAATTATTTCAAAATGAAAAATTGAAAATAAAATGCAATTATTTACTCAGGCCCCCCACAAAAAAGGCCTGTACGGGGAATGCATGTGGTGTGTGTGTGTGTGTGTGTGTGTGTGTGTGTGTGTAAGTGTGTGATTTGAAGAATTGAAAAAATTTTAGTGGGGTTTTGTAGCATCACTTTGATAGCATCCTGTAATTTTGAATTGTGTTAGAAATAAAAATAAAGTGAATAGACTGATAAAAGAATTTGAAAAGAATTTGCATTATTGCCTAAATTATGTGTGGTTTCCACAGTGGCATGAATCGAGCATCTTTAACCTACATAACAATATATCAGAATGTATTAGGTAAAAAATAAGTAAACTAGTATAACAAAGTTAAATATTTCTAAAGGAAAATTATAGCTTTATTTTTTTTCCTGAAATGTTTTGAGGAGATATTTACACCAAAAGATATTATCATTGATCAATGAAACTTTTTCAGAATTTGCTTGTGTCCCACCAATATTTGATTACATAGTGCTTCTGTGAGTTCCATTTCATTAATTTAGCATTGACAGGAGAGAAGGCAATGGCTCTGCAGCCTCTCTTGGTGTGGCATGATCCTGGTTCCGCTGGCTGATATCTATTAGAACCATGGCCTTAATCATGCCTTTCATGCTTCTAACTTGATTTGCATTTGTTGTGTAATCCAAATTTATTCTCTTGTTTAGTCGCTTCCACCCATAGAAAAGCAGGTCTTTTTCATTTCTCCTTCACCATTGCCCCCATTTTTTCTTTTTGTCTTCCCATGATGAAAAACAAGACAGAAACAAACTATAACAACAACAGACACCTTTTGTCTGTGGTCACCAATGCATTGTAGCACTAAACTTTGTTCAAAATCTCTAGATCTGACCTCTATATCTGCTGTTCCCAGAGTTTTTCAATGTATTCTCTAGACTGCTGTGACCCATTGACAGAAAGTCTAGCTATATTTAATTGAAAGTTATTACTGTCTGATATGGTTTGGCTGTGTCTGCACCGAAATCTCATCTTGCACTGTAGCTCCCATAATTCACATGTTGTGGGAGGGACCCAGTGAGAGGTAAGTGGATCATGGGGGCAGTTTTCCCCACACTGTTCTAGTGGTAGTGAATAAGTCTCATGAGATCTGATGGTTTTATAAGGGGAAACCCCTTTCGCCTTTCACTTGGTTCTCATTTGCTAAATCATGCCTCTCAGCTGATTCTCTCTAGAATTTATTCTCAGGAGATCTAATTAATAACTTGTCAAGCTGATGTCCATCCTTGGGGACAACTCGTATCTGAAGAATGGCCAGTGAAAGGTATTAAAACTCCATACTCCTGCCTCAATTTAGGGCAACCCTGAAGGGTCACCCCAGCTTCTCAGCTCCCCCTTGAGATTAGCTGAGGTATTTGTTGTGACTGCCTCACATCTCAACTCCCTTTATCCAATTCAGCTTTTTCGCCACAGTTGTTGGTTCCTAGGATTTTACCCAGTTAATGTTCTCTACACAAATCTCTATCTCAAATCTGCTTTACAGGGAATGTGGCCTCAGACAGGTTTTCATTAGGTTCTGGACATAACTCTCATTAGTCATTGATATGATTCGGCTGTGTCTCCGGCCGAATCTCACCTTGATTGTAATTATCCCCGCATGTCAAGGATGGAGTCAGGTGGAGATAATTGAATCATAGGGGCGGGTTCCCCCTACTGTTCTCCTGGTAGCGAATAAGTCTCACGAGATCTGATGCTTTTAAAATGGGAGTTTCTCTACACAAGCTTTCTTCTCTGCTACCATTTAAGATGTGCCTTTGCTTCTTTTTTGCCTTCTGCCGTGACTGTGAGGCCTCCCCAGCCATGTGGAATTGTGAGTTCATTAAACCTCTTTCCTTTATAAATTACCCGGTCTTGGGTAGGACTTTATTAGCAGCATGAGAACAAACTAGTACAGTCTGTTCTATAAGCCCAAGTCGGATCACAGAGTCCCGCTTTCTGTTTCTTTTGTTTTCTAGCCCATATTTCTACTAAAACTTGACTCATATAGACTTAAAACAAAATAATTAAGCATGGCTAATATTTATTTAATATTTTATACGTGTCAGGTACTGTATTTTGTAACTTATCTTTTAATAATCTTTCCAAATCTCTAAAAGGAGAATTCTGCTCTTTTATGGAGAAAATAAGGATGGCTCTGAAAATGTTAGTATTAGGGGAAGTAGGGTGAGGGACATAGGGGGCACTGTGTGTTATTTGTGCATTTTACTATCAGTCTAAAATCAGGTCAAAATAAAAATTAAAAAACATGAGTAGTAGAAGCAGGTTGTTAAGATTTTCAGTGTGACTCTAGAATTTTTTTGTTTGTTGTTTGTTTTGGAGTGTAGTGGTAAGATCTCTGCTCACTGCAACCTCCACTTCCCAGGCTCAAGCAATTCTCCTGCCTCAGTCTCCCAAGTAGCTGGGATTATAGGTGTCCGCCACCACACCCAGCTAATTTTTGTATATATATATATATATTTTTTAGTAGAGATGGGGTTTCAGCATGTTGGCCAGGCCAGTCTCCAACTCCTGACTTCAAGTCATCCGCGCGCCTCAGCCTCCCGAAGTGCTGGGATTATAGGCATGAGCCACCACTCCTGGCCCAAAGTTCATATTTTAACTACTAACCTAAATTATTTTGAAAACAATAGCCTACTTGGACTCAAACCAGGTCAGAGTGACATGATCATGTGCCTGTTTTGTGCAGGGTGAAGTGAGATTATTATCTAGGAAATAGCTGAAATGTCTTGTTGTGGGCATAAATATTTCATATAAATTCTAAGCTTCATATTAGCACTTAGATTATAATTATCTAAAGAATAGAGAACAATTTCATATAATTTTCAGTGTATCAGGCGAATCAAAAGTATACATACAAGCATGCAGATGAATTTCAGTGAATCTAGTGGTGACAATGCTCAACAGAATATGTGTCCCCCACCCCATCCCTGCTTCTTGCTCTTTCACTGTCCTAAAGATAGAACAAAATGGTTCAGGCATCCAGCTTGTCCCCTCCACACTTCACACTTTTACTTAATAGCAGCTTATCTTTAACACTTTGTCATCTTTAAGATGTTGCTAATTCTTTCTGGTAGATCCCAGGACTGAGGATGAGGAAGAATGATTTTATTTAAATAAATTTGCTAAATTAAAAAAACAATTTTTTTTAGGTTTAAAATATTTTCATTATTTTATAAAATTTTTGTGGGTACATAGGAGGTTTATATATTTGTGGGGTACATGAGATGTTTTGATACAGGCATGCAGTGTGAAATAATCACATCATGAGGAATGGGCTTTCCATCCCCTCAAGCATTTATCCTCTGAGTTAAAAACTATTCAATTGGCTGGGCGCGGTGGCTCACGCCTGTAGTCCCAGCTCTTTGGGAGGCCAAGGGGGGCGGATCGCCTGAGGTCAGGAGTTTGAGACCAGCCTGGCCAACATGATGAAACCCCATCTCTACTAAAAATACAAAAATTAGCCAGGTGTGGTGGCGAGTGCCTGTCATCCCAGCTACTCGGGAGGCTGAGACAGGAGAATCATTTGAACCTGGGAGGTGGAGGTTACAGTGAGCCGAGATCATGCCATTGTACTCCAGCCTGAGTGACAAGAGTGAAACTCCATGTCAAAAACAAACAAAAATCAATTACATTCTTTAAGTTATTAAAATTAAACATTGTAAATGATTTTTTTTCCCAAAGCTTTTTCAGAGAAAAAAAAAAAGTAGAAACAAAGACACTTTCTACTGATTTCCAACATGGTGACTGTATTTCTAGCATGTGTTAAGGTGAAAAATTGATTTTATGTTTAATACAAAACATAGCATAATGTAATGAAAAGCAAGATTGTAATGATGAAGGAAAATAACATTAGTGCTAATTTTTTTCAATTTGAAGCATTGGATTAAAATGAATTAGGTTATATTCCAACATGTTTATATTGAATTTCTTTTTTCTCCATTTGGTTTCTTTTTATTAATGGGGGAGTGTTGCATTTGTATAAGGTTTCCCTATTATATTCAATTGTTTTGAGATGCTTTTAATATGAAGTTTTTATGTTTTCTTTTTGATGTATACATGTTATGCTTTTATGCTGAATTTGATAATTGGTGCTGTATATGCAAAGCAAATGTAATTTCCCAGCTTTTATTTTTTAAAGCCCTGGGAAGCAACATAATGAAGTAGAAATAGTATCAAGACAGGAGTTAGAATACCTGGATTCTAAAATTTAAATTAAATTAGGATCCAGTGACATTATAGGTGTTCCTTGATCTTCTGATGACCTGATTCCTCAAAAGAAAAATAAAATAATCTATAAATTGTTTCTAATTCTAAAACTCTATCAATCCTATTTTTAAAATTATAATTAGTTGAACTCTATAAGGTCACAAAAATCCCTATTAAGAAACTAAAATAAAATTTTATCATATCTTAAAAATACTCTGATCTTTTTTTATATGCTGACATGAATTCTAATTATTTTTGAGCCCCTAAAAAACATTTAAGATCACAGTTTATGTTTTATTATTGACTTTCAGATAATTAACATTTTACTGATAGATATGAACAAATCTACTCTAACAGAGATAGTCATTAGTTTATTTCTCTCTTTTCAGTATCAATAAAAAGTATCGATTTACCAATAACAATGAATTAATTGCCTGAAATAAATGAAACGTAAGCAGCAAAAGTGAACCTTTTAGTATAACTCTTCTTGTAAACATTGACTTAGTTCAAAGGGAGCTTATCTTTAAAAAAAAAAAGCGCTAATTCATGTCTATTGGTATAGATATAATCTTTTGTTCCTTGAAAATAGATCCTACTATACTCCAGACACTATGCCACTTGGTGCAGATATTAACACAAATAGCAGGTGATCATTGTCCTCATGGAGTTTATTTTAAAGAGAACAAAGTGAGACAAAGGCACACAAGCAAAGAACTACAATACAAAGGGGATGGCATCTGACTCAGCATGGAGGTGTCACGGAAGGTGTTGTTTTGCTTAGGTTTTGAAGTGTGGGTAGGAGATGGCCCATGTTGAGAGTGGGAACTGGGAATTAAAAAGATGAGGAGGTCTCTGCAAATCTACATGGATGGGAAGTAGCATGCTGATGTGGGAAACAACTAAAAAGTTCCAGAATGCATGGTTTATAAAGCGTGAGTCAGAGAGGGCTAGACCAGTAGCCAGATCAAGGATATCTCAGATGTTATAGTCATGAATTAGTGCATTGACCTGCAGGCCATGGGAGTCACTGAAGGTTTCAGTCAGGTAAGTGAGCTGATCAGAACAGTCCTTTAGATAGGCCGCTCTTTTGGCTGTAAGGGGGACACGTTTGAAGTAGGGCTATAGCTAAAAATATACAGACACTTCCTCTTGTCTACAGCCCTGCTGGCATCTGTTGTATTTTGACTTTTTAATAATAGCCATTCCAACCGGTATGAAATGGTATCTCATTGTGTTTTGATTTGCAATTTTCTGATGATTAGTGATTCTAACCATTTTTTTTCGTGTATTTGTTGGCCATTTGTATATGTTCTTTTGAGATGAGTTTGTTCATGTCCTTTGCCCATTTGTTAATTGGGTTATTTTTTTTCTAATTGATTTAAGTTCCCTGTAGATTCTGGATACTAAAAAACAAACAAAAACCAGAAGTAAATAAATTCTCAGGACACACACACCCACACCCACACCCACAGAGAGAGAGAGAGAGAGAGCCTAGGTAAGAGGCCACCAACCACCAGGGTCTAAACTGGGAACACTTTCTAGTACAGAATGAATGGAAAGGATTCATGAAATATCTAGAAAGTAACGTTAATGAGATTTACATGTATGGAGTGAATGAGGAGAAACAGGGATCATTCAGGATTCTGGTAGGGATAACAGGGGGAGCCATTAGTTGAAATTTTGAAGTGGGAGAAGGAGAGGCAGTTTTAGGGAGAAAGATGAGTTGTTTTTTAGGTATTTCAAACCCTTGAAGCTTCTATGGGACATCGAAGTGGAAATAACAGTCTGTGGGTTGGGACAATAAAGAAAGAAATTGGTTGAAGACTAGGGGAAGAGTATAGAGCAAAGAAATATTTAAGATAATAAACATAGAGAGATAGCTGAAAATGTGGGACTGGATTACAAAGGAAGAGTGATTTAGTTATGAAGCCCAAGGGCTGACAGGAATGGGTGACTACTCGAGGAGTTCATATGCATCTGTTATTGTATGAATAAAAAAAATTATCTGTTCCTTCCTAAAGATATCTTCAACCAGTTTTTGGATACATATGGGCACTGCTTTTCATTCTCTTAGCCCCATTTCTTATTTTAGCCTCTGCTGTAGCAATCAGTTCTGCACAGGCTTTGACCCAGGCTTTGACTAGTTGGTGCAGGTGTGATATGACACTTACCTGGAATGGCCCACAGTTTGTGGCTGCTCTCACTTAAGTAGGTGGGATGCTCATGTAGGTGTAACCTAGAAGCTTGGTAGAGTTTATGCCCATGGGGCAACCTGTGACCACTCAAAAATAAAGCCCTTTCCTCCTCCCAGATTGAGGAGTCTTGCATTATGTAATAAAACTCCTTAGAAGGCCTATTAGGTTACAATACAGCATTAGGCAACTTGATAAGCTATCCCATCATCAGCCTTCCTTTCTTCCCTCATTCCTCTGCCTCTCACTCTTTCTTCCTAAGTTAACTTCTTAGATAAAATGCCAACTTTCTATATTTTGTTTCACATCAGGGAAAATAATTGTATATCCCATTTCAAAAGCACATAAAAAGGTTACTGTATAGAAAATTTGTCTTTAATAGATTAAGGTGTAACTTTCCAAATACTTTAAAATTTTATTTCAGATACGTTTTTCATTTTTATAAGCTTCATCTAAAAGCAGAGTTCACCTAAGAATATACCTAAGAGCATATTACATAAAATATATTTTATATTTCAGTAGTTTAGCTAGGATTCTTTCAAAATTGAGAGGATCTACAAATATTTCTAACACATTAGTTTTCAGTCTTAAGGCTGAGTCAAGAACAAAGCTCCTAAACTTTGCATTGGTGATTGAGAACATTTTAAAATTGTTATTTAATTCATTAATTTATTTTTAAAAAATTTTCACATTGTAATCATATAGATTTATAGGATACAATTTGATGTTTCAATGAATATGTATGTTGTCTAATGATCCAATAAGGATACTTAGTGTATTAATTACCTCATGCATTTATCATTTCTTTTTCAGAAGAAATTTCAAAATCCTTTCTTCTAGATACTTTGTAATATACAATACTTTACCTTTAACTATAGTCACCCTGCTTTGCAAAGAACACTTCAACTTATTCTTCCCATATAATTGTGATTTCATAACTGTTAACCAATCTATCTCCATTTTACCATCCCCACTTCTTCCTCACTGGTAACCACTATTCTACTCTACTTCTCTATTAACATTTTTTTTTTTAAGATTCCACATATGAGAGAGATCATGCGGTATTTGCTTTCTGTGTCTGGCTTATTTCACCTAACATTGTATCCTACAGGGTCATCCATGTTGTTGCAACTGGCAGAATTTCATTCTTTTTCTATTGCTGAATAGTATTTCATTGTGTGTGTGTCCATATATATATATATATATATATATATATATATATAATTTTATGTATAATTATAATTACACATAAAATTATATATAATTATAATTAATTTTATGTATAATTATAATTACACATAAAATTATATATAATTATAATTATATATAATTACATATATAATAATAATATATATTATATGTAATATATAATATACATAACGTATATTATATATAATATACATAACATATATTATATATAATATACATAATATATATTATATATATTATACATGATATATATTATGTATAATATACATGATATCTATTATACATAATATACATGATATATATTATATATAATATACATGATATATACTATGTATAATATACATAATATGTATTATATATATATAATTCACTTCTTTGTTTTTAGACACATAGGTTGATTCCATATCTGATTATTAGAAATAGTGCTACAGTAAACATAAGAGTGCAGATATTTTTCAAACACAATGATTTCATTTCCTATGGATATATACCCAGTAGTGGGATTGCTGGGTTATGTGATCAAATGATTGTTTTTTTTTTTTATTTTTTTATTTTTTAGCGAACTTCCATAAAGTTTTGCTTAATGGTTGTACTAGTTTACAACTCCATCAACAGTGTGTAAGTGTTCCCTTTTCTCCACTTCCTTGCCAACTCTTGTTATCTTTTACCTTTCTGGTAATAGCCATTCTAATGGGTGAACTGGTATCTCATTGTGGTTTTGATTTGCATTTCCCTGATGGTTAGTGATGTTGAACATGATTTTATTATATATTCGTCTTGACCATTTCTATATTTTCTCTTGTGGCATTTCTTTTAGTTTATTTTGTCCTTTTTTTTTTTTTTTGAGAAGGAGTCTTGCTCTGTTGCCCAAGCTGGAGTACAGTGGTGCAATCGGGGCTCACGGCAACCTCCATCTCCCTCTTTCAAGCAATTCCCCTGCCTCAGCCTGCTGAGTAGCTGGGGTTACAGGCACACGCCATCATGTTTGGCTAAATTTTTGTATTTTTAGTAGAGAAATGATTTCACCATATTGGTCAGGCTGGTCTCAAACTCCTGACCTCAGGCAATCCACCTGCCTCAGCCTCCCAGTTTTGCCCATTTTTAAATAAGTTATTTATGTTTTTGCTGTTGAGTTGTTTAAGTTTCTTATATAATCTGGGCATTAACTCCTTAGCAGATGTATAGTTTGCAAATATTGTATCCCATTCTGTAAGTTGTTTTTTCACTCTGTTAAGTTTCCTTTGCTGTGCAAAAGCATTTTAGTTTGATGAAACCCCATTTATCTATTTTTGCTTTTGTTGCCTGTGCTTTTGACGTCTCATTTAAAAAATCCTTGTACAACCCAAAGTTATAGAGAATTTCCCACATGTTATCTTCTAGTAGTTTTTCATAGTTTTCAATCTTACCTTTAGGTCTTTAATCGCATTTGAGTTGGTTTTGTATAAGGTAAAAGATAGGGGTCTAATTTCATTATCCCACATGTAGATATCCAATCTTCTCAGTACCATTTAATGAAGAGACTGTCTTTACCCCTGTGTGTGCTCTTGACTCCTTTTTTGAAAATCAGTTGACTTTAGGTATGAGAATTTATTTCTGAGCTGTATATTCTCTTCCATTGGTCTATGTGTTTGCTTTGTGGCAGTGCCATGCTGTTTTGCTTACTATGGCTTTGTAGTATATTTTGAAGTCAGGTAGTGTGGTGCCTCCAGCTTTGTTATTTTTGCACAGGATTGCTTTGGTTATTTGGGGTCTTTTCTGGTTTCATACACATTTTAGGGTATTTTTTTCTATTTCTGTGAAGAATTTCATTGTTATTTTGATAGGGATTGCATTGAATCTGTAGGACATTTTGTTAGTATGGTCATTTCAATAGTATCAATTCTTCCATTCCATGAGTATATAGTGTCCATTTTTTGTGTATCGTAAATTTTTCCATCAGTGTGTTATAGTTTTCATTGAAGAGATCTTTCACAACCTTGATTAAATTTATCTGCAGATTTCTTGGTAGCTATTGTAAATGGAATTCCTTTCTTGATGACTTTTTCAGATAGTTCACTATTAGTGTATAGAAACACCACTGAATTTTCTGTGTTGATTTTGTATACTACAACTTTACTGAATTTATTTATTATTTCTAGTAGTTTTTGGTCAAGTCTTTAGGGTTCTCACTCTATATAAGTATATATAGAAAGAACCCTAAAGAGAGAGAGATCATATATATCTATATGATCATATATATAGATGTATACATATGTATGTGAGATCACATTTTCTACAAACAGAAACAATCTGACTTCCTTCTTTCCAGTTTGGATCCCTCTTATTTATTTCTTTTGTCTAATTGCTCTGGCTCTGACCTCCAGTACTATGCTAAATAGAAGTGGTAGAAGTTGACATCCTTGACTTCCTCCATATCATAGAGGAAAAGCATTTAACTATTCACCATAAATAAGATGTTAGCTGTGGGTTTGTCACATATGGCCTTTACTGCGTTGAGGTACACTCCTATACCTACTTTCTTGACAGTTTTTATCATAAAGGAATGTTGACTTTTGTCAAGTGTTCTTTTTGCATCTGTTGAAATGATCACATGGTTTTTGTTTTTCTTTCTATTGTGGTGGTGTATCATATTTACTGATTTGTGCATGTTAAGCCATCCTTTCATCCCTGGGATGAATCCCACTTGATTATAGTGAATACTCTTTTTAGTGTGCTGTCGAAGTCCGTTCACTTGTATCTTGTTGAGAATTTTTGTATCTATGTTCTCCAGGAATATTGGCCTGTTATTTTCATTTTGTGCGTGTCCTTGTCTGGTTTTAGAATCAGGATATTGCGAGCCTCATAAGATGAGTATGGAAGTATTCCTTCCTCATTCCTTTTGTGGAAAAGTTTGTGGAGAATTGGTAGTTATTCTTTAACTGTTTGGTAGAATTCAGCAGTGAAGACATCAGGTCCTGGGTGTTGGTTGTTGTTGTTGTTTTGATGGAAGATGTCTTATTATTGATTCAATTTCCAAACTCATTATTGATGTGTTCAGATGTTATATTTCCTCACAATTTAATCTTGGTAGTTGTATGTGTGCAGAAATTTATTCATTTTATTCTACATTATCAAATTTGTTGGCATATAGTTATGAGTAATGTCTTACAATCCCTTATATTTCTGTGGTGTATCAGTTGTAATGTCTCCTTTTTCATCTTTTATTTATTTGAATTTTCTCTCCTTTTGTCTTAGTTTAGCTAAAGGTTTGTCAGTTTTACCTTTACACTTTGTCTTATTTATCTTTTGAAATATTTTTTAGTGTCTGTTTCATTTATATCTGCTGTGAGCTTTATTATTTCCTTCCTTCTACCAATTTTGGGTTTAGTTTGTTTTTGATGTTCTAGTTACTTGAAGTGTATAATTTTGCTTTGTGATTTGAAAATCTTTCTTCATTTTTGGTGTAGGCTTTTATTGCTATAAATTTCCCTCTTAGAACTGCTTTTGCTACGTTCCATAGCTTTGGGTATGTTGGATTTCCATTCTTACTTGTCTCAGCGACTTTTGAAATTTTCCTATTAATGTCTTAATGAGACCTATTGATTTCTTGGGTGCATGCTATTTAATTTCCATGTTTTTATAAAATTTCCAAGGGCTTTCCTGTTGTTGATTTCTGGCTTTATATCACTGTAATCAGAAAAGATACTTCATATGATATCTGTCTTCTTAAGTTTGTTAAGACTTATTATGTGTCATAATGTATGATTGGTCCTAGAGAATGTTTGGTGTACAGTTGAGAATAATTTGTATTCTGCAGCTGCTGGATGATGTATTAGTCTGTTTTCATACTGCTGATAAAGACATACCCGAGACTGGGTAATTTACAGAGAAAAAGAGGTTTAGTGGACTCATAGTTCCACGTGGCTGGGGATGTCTCCCAATCATGATGGAAGGCAAAAGGCACATCTTACATGGTAGCAAACAAAATAGAATTGAGAACCAAGTGAAAGGGTTCCCCCTTATAAAACCATCAGATCTTGTTAGACGTATTCACTACCACAAGAACAGTATGGGGGAAACCGCCCCCATGATTCAATTATCTCCCACTGGTTCCCTCCCACAACATGTATGAATTATGGGAGCTATAATCAAGATGAGATTTCAGTGGGGATATACAGCCAAACCATATCAGGTGAGTTCTTCTTTACCTGCTAGGTCCATTTGGTCTATGGTATAGTTTGAGTCTGTCATTTTTTGGTTGATTTTCTCTTCATATAATCTGTCCATTTTTAAAGTGGAGTGTTGAAATTTCCTACTAATATTGTATTGCAGTCAATCTCTACCTTTAAATCTAATATTTGCTTTATATATCTGGTTGTTCTGGTGTTGGGTACATATATAGTTACACCTAAGTAATATATATGTTATGTCCTCTTATTGAATTGGGCTTTTTATCATTTCATTATACAGCGACATTCTTTTTTTATATAGTTTTTTTATTTAAAGCCTTTTAAAATATGACATGACTGTGGCTACTCCTGCTTGCTTTTCATTTGTTTGCATAAAATATATTTTTCCATCTCTTCACTTTCAGTCTATTTCTCTTTAATAATGAGGTAAGTATCATGTAGGCAGCACATAGGTGGGTTTTGCTATCTGAATCCATTCATCCACTTTATATCTTTTAACTAGAGTTTAATCCACTTCTATTGAAGTTTATTATTGATAAATTAGGACTTCCTTCTACCATTTCATTAGTTGTTTTTTAGATTACTTGTTCACTTCTTCCTTTCTTATTGTTTATCTCTCTAGTTTGGTGGTTTTCTGTGGTGCTAAGCTTTGTTTCTTTTCCCTTTTTTGGTGTGTGTGTGTGTATCTGCTGTAATTTATTTCTTTCTGGTTAGTGAAACTAACATACAGAGTCCTGTATTTGTAACAGACTATTTTACACTGATAACAACTTAACTTCTGTCACATAAAATTACTCTTGACTTCTCCCCCTCACACACATAATTTATATTTTTGTTACCTTACATTGCATCTTTATGAATGGTAGACTCTATGGAACATAGGATCTATGTCACAACTAAATCAATTATTTAATGGCAGCATTAAAGCAGCCCAAAGAATGTGAAAAACTGGTGTGGGTGTATTTAACTTTTTAAAAACTATGTTTCATAATGTTTTCCTTAAAAAGTCTTTATCAGTTTGCTAATGCCTAATTTTTACAACCAGCCACCATAGATTTTACAGGATAAATATATTATTTCAGTGGTAATTGAAGCAGAATTTTTGTTGCTCTTCTTACCCTTAGAGATTGTGTATTATCCTCAGACGTAATTCTTTGATTTTTTTTCTTTTCATGTTGTTACACATAGTTACCAACAATCAACGTGAGAATAACCTTTGAATATTTTCAAGCATTAAGATTTGTTTATACAGCTGCACAATTAGACAACCAACACTCTTGGGTCTTTACCTCTCAGCATACACCTGATTATTAACTTAAAGATATGATGGGAAAAGTATCAATTTTTCTTGGTCACCTAGATTTAGAAATATGTAATAACTATAAGCTTGGGTCTGCTTCTTCAGAAGCCTAGGAAGTGGAGTGATGGTTCTCTGAAGAGGCTGGAAACAAAGTATGTGTTTCCAGAAGGCTTAATAGAATATGTTGAGACATAGGCCATTAACACAAAAGTGAAAGAAATGCAAGAAATGTATGAAAGTAAGGATTTGAGAAGGGAAATTTTATTTTTCAGTCTAAGATTCCTATGAATTATATGAAAGTAAATGTCCTATCCTTAAAATTAGCCAAAGGAAGCACTTTACTTATCAATATGATATGACTTTTCATACTCTTATCTAAAGATATCCTAAACTAAGATCCAGTTTTCTAAGAAAAGACCTTTTACTCATGCTTTAAAGCATGTTAGATGATTCCTACCACATCACATCATGTTGTTTACATGTATGATATAAACTGCATTTATTCTTCAACTCACTGGTTCCTTAGGCTTCTTATCTTTCCTTGCACGCTTAGATAATTTTATGTAAAATTGATTTTTAGAAGTTTAGTTGCTGGGCGTTGTGGCTGTCACCTGTAAACCCAGTACTTTGGGAATTCAAGGCAGGTGGATTGCTTGAGTCTTGGTGTTTGAGGCCTGCCTGGGAAAGATGACAAACCCCATTTGTACAAAAAAAAAATGTTAGCTGGATATGGTGGCACATGCCTGTGGTCCCAGCTACCCCAAGGCTGAGGTGGATGGATGGCTTGAGTCCGAGGGGCAGAGGTGTGAGCCAAGATCATGCCCTGCTCTTCACCCTGGGCAATGAAGCCAGACCCTGTTTCAAAAAAAAAATCTAGTGAGATTAGATTTCTATTTCTAAGTGGTTCAAAATTAGGAGAAATTCAAGGCTAATGACTATTAAAAAAAGACCATTGCTACTTGCATATTCTATGAAGCCAGCATACACAGCAACGTGCTACCTAAAAACCAAGCTATTTAATATGTAGCTTAGATTTCAGATTTGATTGTCTTTGAGGTTTCATTATTGCAGAGATCAATTGCCAGACCAAATATAGACTAATTCTGTATTTCGTCTTTTTATCATATGAAACATCCCAGCCTTGGGTATAAATTAAGAGCAAACACGGTTGTTTATACCGATAGCAGTGTAGATATTTCCATGTTTATACAGTTAGCGGTGTAGATATTTCCATGTCTATACAGATAGCTGTGTGGACATTTCCATGTTTATACAGATAGTGGTGTAGATATTTCCATGTTTATAGAGATAGCGGTATAGATATTTCCATGTTTATAGAGATAGCGGTGCAGATATTTCCATGTATATACAGATAGCGGTGTAGAAATTTCCATGTTTATACAGATGGCAGTGTAGATATTTCCATGTTTATAGAGATGGCGGTGTAGATATTTCCATGTTCATACAGATGGCGGTGTAGGTATTTCCATGTTCATACAGATGGCGGTGAAGATATTTGCATGTTCATACAGATGTATGTGTACATATTTCCAAGATCATACAGATGGCGTTGTAGATAATTCCAAGTTCATACAGATTTCAGGGTAGATATTTCCAAGTTCATACACATGGCGGTGCATATATTTCCATGTTTATAGAGATTGCGGTGAAGATATTTCCATGTTTATACAGACGGCGGTGTAGGTATTCCCATTTTTATTCAGATAGCGGTGGAAATATTTCCATTTTATTCGGATAGCGGTGTAGATATTTCCATGTTCATACAGATGGCGGTGAAGATATTTCCATCTTTATAGAGATAGCGGTGTAGATATTTCCATGTTCATACAGATAGCGGTTTAGATATTTCCATCTTTATAGAGATGGCGGTGTAGATATTTCCATGTTCATTCAGATGGCGGAGTAGATATTTCCATGTTTATAGAGATGGCGGTGTAGATATTTCCATGTTTATACAGATGGCAGTGTAGATATTTCCATGTTTATAGAGATATCGGTGTAGATATTTCCATGTTTATAAACATAGCGTTGTAGATATTTCCATGTTTATATAGACAGCGGTGTAGACATTTCCATGTTAATAGAGATAGCATTGTAGATATTTCCATGTTTCTACAGATAGCGGTGTAGATATTTCAATGTTTATACAGATAGTAGTGTAGATATCTCCATGTTTATAGAGATAGCGGTGTAGACACTTCCCTGTTTTACAGATAGCAGTGTAGATATCTCCATGTTTATACAGATAGCGGTGTAGATATTTCCATGTTTTTACAGATAGCGATGTACGTATTGCCATGTTCATAGAGATAGCGGTGTAGATATTTCCATGTTTATACAGATAGCGGTGTAGCTATTTCCATCTTTATAGTGATGGCGCTGTGGATATTTCCATGTTCAAACCGATGGTGTAGAAATTTCCATGTTTACACAGATAGCGGTGTAGACATTTCCATGTTTACACAGATACCGTTGTAGATATTTCCATGTTTATAGAGATAGCGGTGTAGATATTTCCATGTTTATACAGATAGCTGTGAAGATATTTCCATGTTTATAAAGATAGCGGTTTAGATATTTTCATGTTTATACAGATAGCGGTGTAGATATTTCCATGTTTTTACAGATAGCCTTGTAGATATTTCCATGTTTATACAGATGGCGTTGTGGATATTTCCATGTTTATACAGATGGCGTTGTAGGTGTTTCCATGTTTATGGAGATGGCGGTCTAGATATTTTCATGTTTATGGAGATAGCGGTGTAGTTATTTCCATGTTTTGAGAGATAGCGGAGTTGATATTTCCATGTTCATTCAGATAGCGGTGTAGATATTTCCATGTTCATA